>NC_052618.1:48771471-48904570 GCF_016545825.1 Eucalyptus grandis
ACACAATTGTTTTCTATAATAGTAGAGCAATTGATTATTTGCTGATTGAAAAATAATTTGTGCTTGTAGCAGGGCAATTGGAGGTGCTGGAGGTGTCAAGGTCTCTTCTGTCACATCTCTTCTTTGTGGTTGTCTGGGTGGACAAGTCTGCTTGGTCAGTCTTTCGATGTGCGAACTATGGCTGATGACATTGCTTGTTTGACTTCTAAAGTCAAATTTGGCCTAACTCTCAATTCTTTGATGGGTACTGGATTCTCTTTCGGTTATATGCTTTAGCGATTGCAAATGCATCTGAGATCATTCTTGGTTGGTCGACTTCTTCATTGGCATTTGCGACTGCAGAGTGCAGACAGCTTTTTGGTGTCTAGAAGGTTCTTTTGAGGATAGGGCGAGAGATTCACCTGTGGAAGTAATGCCTTTTATCTTTGCAAAAGATATAGTAATTTTCATTTTTTCTTATAGTTGAAGTACCATGCATGTAAACTTTATATTACACTCACAAGATTCAAATTTTTATGAAATCAAGAATATTCTAATCACATTATTAGGAAAGTCGCAACCCTTACGAAGTCTATAAGATGTGTCACGCCCCGATCCTCGGGCACGCACACATCCTTCATCTTGGTCGATTTTATAATGCGATATCCCAGGACAATATATCGCCGACCCTTTTATTTTTAAGCACATGCGGAAGCAGTTAAAATCCCGTGACAATAAACGATGGGATAGAAAAGCAGGGCCATATTTTTCATATTGAAATTTATAACCACACTTTTATACAAAACACAAACCAGAACGCTTAACAACTTTTTATTCTAAACTCTATTCACATCAAAACGGAGATCTCAAAAGAAGACAGAAATTTAGGTGAACTAGGCCGTACTTAAGGCCCCTCTCGGAATGTCTTCTTCTTCCAAAATCCTTTTCTTCGATCTCAACTCGAGTTCTCCTTCTCGGATTCCTCCTCCTCGCTCTTCAAATAGGTCCCGAAATGGTTTTCCCAACTGGGATGAGACTACATCTCGGCGAGTTCTACCCCACTAAGCCCGATTAGTAAACTATTATACTAAAGGCTGCCTAAACACGCATAGGTCGAAGACATACCTTAGCATCGATCCCACCGAAAGTCGACAATTCACAATAGGCACTCAAGCAATTGTATCACCGATCAAAGCATCGATCAAATCGACCTAGTCGATTACAAGTCAACAAGACCACTCACGGTCATTCCCATTCAGTCAATCAATTCACAACATCAAATCAAAACAATGATCAATCGACATCGTCGATTACATGTCAACCTCGACCATTTCCTTTGGTCATTCAAGCTATTGCTATTCGTAGTCCCACTCAAAGAACATTCAATATTTAATGGCTTTACGGTCCCACTCGACCACTTGCAAGATTCAATGGCTTTACGGTCCCACTCGACCGCTTGCAAGATTTAATGGCTTTACGGTCCCACTCGACCACTTTCAAGATTTAATGGCTTTACGGTCCCACTCGACCGCTTGCAAGATTTAATGGCTTTACGGTCCCACTCGACCGCTTGCAAGATTCAATGGCTTTACGGTCCCACTCGACCCCTTGCAAGATTCAATGGCTTTACGGTCCCACTCGACCGCTTGCAAGATTTAATGGCTTTACGGTCCCACTCGACCCCTTGCAAGATTTAATGGCTTTACGGTCCCACTCGACCCCTTGCAAGATTCAATGGCTTTACGGTCCCACTCGACCGCTTGCAAGATTTAATGGCTTTACGGTCCCACTCGACCGCTTGCAAGATTTAATGGCTTTACGGTCCCACTCGACCCCTTGCAAGATTTAATGGCTTTACGGTCCCACTCGACCCCTTGCAAGATTTAATGGTTTCTCAACGAAATAATTAACCACAATGATTTAGGAACATATCCTAAATTCCACATTCAATTCAATTTGGCACAATTCAAAGCTCAAATAAATAAACAGATCGCGCCACGACAATCGGCACGAGATTTCGGTCGTCGGCCATCTCAATTTCAATTTCCGAAAATAATTCATTTATAAATATTAAAAATTCCATTTAGCTCAAAATAACGCCCAATTAAACAAACGGACTTCACCACGATCATCAGCATAAATTTCCGGTCACGGGCCATCCCAGATTGAATTTTCGGAAATAAATAATTAATTAATTAATTTCGAAAATTAAATAATTAACATTAAAAATCCAATTTAGCTCAAAATAAAGCCCGATTAAACAAACGAACTCCACCACGGTCATCAACATAATTTTCCGGTTCCTGGACCATCTCGTTGAATTTTTCGGAAAATAAATAAATAATTAATTAATTTCGAAAAATAATATTTAAATGCCAATAATTCCACTTAGGCCCGAATCGCCAAATTGAAGCCCGATTAGGGTCCTGAAAATTCCCGAGATGCTTCCAATAATCAGTAGACCAAGTCTACTTGTTAATTGCACAATCAATTTATTTAAATCGCATCACAATTGACTAATAATTTCTAATTTATTCTAATCTAACAACCTAAACATAATTAATTAAAACTAAACCAACCTTAAAGCATAATTAGCCAACTAATCCGAGATTAGTGAGATTACTCACCAAATCGCCCGCAAATCGGATCAATCCGACGGCGGCGACGCGAGGAACGATTGTTCCCAAAGCACGGCTCGGAGTTCGGGGCGGGAAACAGCCCAAAAGCGGGCCCAAAGATGCTGAAACCCACTCCGTGGGCTTGCTGACGGAGCCGATCGGGCTTGCTCCGGCGGCTAGGGCGGCGAGGGAAAGCCGGCGGAGGGCGAGGGTTGCGGGGGAGGTCCCGGAGCTAGACGGTGGCCGGAGGTGGCCGGACGGGGCTGGGTGGTGCGGAACAAGGGCAAAACAGGGTTGGGCCGAGCGGATTCGCTCGGGGAAGCATGCCTGGACGCGCGCGGCGTCAAGCGGGCGGTCGTTGCGGGCGTGCGAGCGGCGGTGCGGCGGTGGAACGATTGGCGACGGAGCTGCAGCTTCTGGTTTTGGTTCGCTCGCGAAGAAAGAAGGAGAAGAAGAAGTTGGTTCTGGTCGTGTGGGAAGGAAGAAGAGAGAGGAGAGGATATGCATTGACTGGTCAAAAGGAAGAGAGAGAGAGAATAGGCGGTGGGAATTCGCACGAGGGGGGGGAGAGGAGAGAGGAGAGAGAAAGAAAAGAAAGAAAAAGAGAAAAGGAGAGGAAAAAGGAGAGAAAGAAAAAGGAAAAACAAAATGCATAATGCCTTTATGAAATTTTCCTTTTCTCTTCCTATCTTCACTTGGGCTTCAATTTTCTTCCGATAATTTCTTTATTGAAATTTCGGACTCGTCAATAAATTGACGAGCGATGAGACAGATCCTAAAAATAAGAATTATGACGCGCTTAAAATTCGATTCCCGAAATCGAGTTCAATTTCGTGGTTAAAAATCGATCATACGTGATTTTAGCTCAATCCAACCAATTAGGTAGCTTTTAGGGATTTTACAGCTGATATATCCCTTAACGGCTTCACCCAATAGGTTAGTTAACTCGTGAGTGATCAGCTCAGAGAAAAAGGCCATAGGCACGCCGACGAAATGCCCATTTCACTTTATCGAAACGGGGTCGAATTTCAGGATGTCACAACTCTTCCTCTTATAAAAATTTCGTCCTCGAAATTTAAACCATTACACTTTGCTCAAAAAGGTGGGGGTACAACTGTCTCATCGATTCTTCGCCTCCCAAGTCGCTCCTTCAGTGCCGTGGTGTTGCTAGACCACTTTGACCAATGGGATGGTCTTGGTGCGCAGAACTTGCTCTTTGCGATCTACAATCTGAACTGGGCTTTCAACGTACGACACTCTATCGTCCACGTCCAATTCTTCAAAATTGAGCACGTGGGTCGAGTCAAGCTCGTACTTCCTTAACATCGACACGTGAAAGACGTCATGCACTTGCGCCAATCTCGGCGGTAATGCAAGACGATACGCTAGGATCCCGATTCTTTCAAGAATCTCAAACGGACCTACGTACCTGGACTCGCCTTGCCTTTCTTACCAAAGCGCGAAGTTCCCCTCATTGGTGACACTTTTAGAAAACGTGATCACCAACTTGGAATTCCAAAGACCTTCGACGCTTATCTCGCATAACTTTTCTGCCCGCCCGCGCTGCCTTTAATCTGACTCGATCACGCCACGGCATCTACCGATTGCCGAACCAACTCGGCCCCGATATCTTCCTTTCTTCAACTTCATCCCAACATATTGGAGTTCTGCATGCTCTGCCATACAACGCTTCAAATGGAGCCATCTTGATACTCGCCGATAACTTGTTGTAGGCGAATTCCATCAGATGAAACCGATCCTCCCAACTTCCTTTGAAGTCTATAACACACGCTCTCGCATGTCTTCAAGAGTCTCGAATTGTCCTTTCAGATCGCTATCCGTCCGAGGATGATACGCCCTACCGCATCAAGCTTTGTACCTAAAGCACTCTGCAAGCTCTTCCAAAAGCAGCAAGAAACCTCGGGTCTCTATCGATGTTATCAGAATCGGCACTCCATGCATACGAACCACCTGACGCACATACAGGTCTACGTGTCTATCCAGACTCAGGTCCTTTCGAACTGCAATGGAGTGAGTCGACTTTGTCAACCTGTCGACTACTACCCAAATCGAATCATTTCCCCTTTGACTCCTTGGTAGTCCAGTCACGAAGTCCATCGTGATATGCTCCCATTTCCACTCTGGGATCGCGAGAGGTTGCAAAAGTCCTCCCGGCTTGCAATGCTGGGCTTTTACTTGCTGACAAGTCAAACACTTGGCCACATGCTTGGCGACGTCCGCCTTCATACCTGACCACCAGTAGTGTTGACGCAAATTCTGATACATCTTAGTGCTTCCGGGATGAACGCTGTAATTGCTACGATGTGCTTCAGATAAAATCTCTTCTCTAAGCTCTACATCGTTAGGTACAACCAAACGTCCACGAAACCTCAGCACCCCATCATCGAAACTTGAAAATCAGCTTTTCTTTTATCGCATCCTCTTGAAGAATTTTCGTACGTCCGGATCCGTTGAAGTTGCTTGATTCTCGACTGGACATCCGGTTCAATTAGGGTGGCCATAAAACTTGAAGGGCGGCCTACCTCAAATTTGAATACCGAATCTCGAGCTCTCTCGATTAAGTTCCACCTTAATCAGTATATGAGCCACTGAAGACTTTCGACTTAAAGCATCGGCGACCTTATTCGCCTTTCTTGGGTGATATAAAATATCACAATCGTAGTCTTTCAGCAATTCCATCCATCTGCGTTGTCTCACGTTCAACTCCTTCTAAGAGAATAAATACTTGAGACTTTGATGGTCCGTGAAGATTTGAAACTTTTCCCCGCACAAGTAGTGTCTCCAAATCTTCAAGGCAAAGATAATCGCGGCGAGCTCTAAGTCATGCGTCGGATAGTTCAATTCATGAGGTCTCAACTGCCTGGAAGCGTATGCAACAACTCTGCCATGTTGCATTAGCATGCAACCCAATCCTCTGAATGACGCATCACTATAGATCTCGAATCCTCCAGACCGGATGGAATCGTCGGCACAAAGTGCGGTAGTCAGCTTTTCCTTCAGCTCTTGGAAACTACGCTCGCACTTGTCTGACCATATGAACTTCTCATTTTTCTTCGGGAGCTTTGTCAGAGGCGATGCTAACGCTGAGAAACCTTCTACAAATCGTCTGTAATAACCTGCCAATCCCAGAAAACTTCTGATTTCTGTCACTGATGTTGGTCTCTGCCAATTGATCACGGTTTCTATCTTGCTTGAGTCGACAGAGATTCCTTCTCAGGAAATCACATGACCTAAGAACGCAACACGAGTCAACCAAACTCGCATTTGCTAAACTTAATATACAGGTGATGAGTTCTTAAGGTCTGAAGCACTAATCTCAGATGATTCTCATGCTCTTCATCACTTCTCGAATAGACTAAGATGTCATCAACGAACACAATCACAAACTGATGATCCACTTATTCATTGAACGTTCTGTTTGTCAAATTCATGACAGAAACTGGAGTGTTCACCAAGCCAAACGATCTTTTACAATACTCTCGTAAAGACTATATCAAGTACGAACAGCTGCCTTTCGTACAACCTCTTTCCTGGTTCGTAACTAACGACTTCATAATCTCAAGTCGACCTTTAAAACATCGATACTCTTTATAACTAGTCACACCATTCATTGATCTTTGGCAAAGAACACTGTCATTGATTTTCACCTAATTGAGTTAACGATAGTCGATGCACACTCGCAACAAACCATCTTTCTTCTTCTCACAAACAAAACTAATGTTTCCCCAGAGTGATGCACTGATATGCATGAATTCCTCATTCATCAATCTTCACATCTGCATCTTCAATTCTCTGACGGCGGTCTAACAGTTCTTGTGACAACACATCTAGAAATTCTTAGACCACTGAGATGTCCTCCATCTCTAGTTCTTCAATTTGTCCTACCCAAGACAATCGTCAAGCAACCTTGGCAACCTCCGTCTAACAAACAAGTTGCCTTCAGCCAGAAAGATTAATGAAATCGAAGATTATTTTCGACTCCCAGTAACCTTGACACTTTCACATGTTAATAGACTAAATTGAATTACTCCATGACCATGATTCATTATCACAATATGCTTCATAAGCCCACACTATTCATGTGGCATTAAATTCACACTTCAGCAACTAGTCAAGCATAACTATTGCTAGTGATTCCATCTCTTTCACTTTTACGTCAACAATTTAAGTCCTACCAACTCAGCACAGAACTCTGCTACATTACTCTGATAAGATCACTTCCAACTCATTCTTTCTCTGATCAATGGAAGATCAATTATACTCTCATTCCTTTCGCCATCCTAGTGGCGTTCTGGCGGTAGTAGCGATGTCTGTTCTACCTTAACTTCCACTGACAGTCCTTCACCTGATGGCCATGCTGGTCATCATCACAATAGGTTCTCGTCATACTCAGACACTGGATTCATCCATGCTTCCTTCTACAATTCTGACACTTATCAGGTGAGTCTTTTATCTCTTGCCAAGTGACAGCACACACTCTTTCCGGTTGTCCCATCAGTCTGCTAAAACCACTCTCGACCTCGATCTTTTCCCTGACCGATTTTCATTTCTGCCTGAACTGGATCTATACCTCGGCTCGAATGCAATGACTCGCTCCTAGATCACATCTCCACTTTGGATCTCAGTAGGTGAAGCGACAACGGCAATTGCAACACTGACGGCGGTTCGATCCTAAGCCTCCTGGCTCATCCAATTCCCAAGGAACACTAGCATCAGAACGATCCTATCGAACTTAGGATCATTCGACGCTCGCTACACTAGTACCAACTGCGGTGGTACTCTTACACTCAAGCTGGCCAGAGTCAACACTCTGCCACAACCACCTCGGGTACCGACCTTTGTCAGTGCATCATCCCGAGTCACAGAGGACATTGTCCTCTTACTAGGAGTTCTCAGCTCCTACTCGCTCATGGTTCAGTCTTTACACTGAAACCCATCTTCCAACCCACACTGGATTAGAAGGTGAGCGATCCACACACAACAAACAATTCTAGCATTCAGCTAACATAGACATGCACCAGCATGAATTTAAAGGCCTTTCCTACAAACTATCCCATGGTCAACGCTCCTTATCACTCCAATCTTTAACCTCGCTCTGATACCACTTAAACAGGATGTCACGCCCCGATCCTCGGGCACGCACACATCCTTCATCTTGGTCGATTTTATAATGCGATATCCCAGGACAATATATCGCCGACCCTTTTATTTTTAAGCACATGCGGAAGCAGTTAAAATCCCCAGACAATAAAACGATGGGATAGAAAAGCAGGGCCATATTTTTCATATTGAAATTTATAACCACACTTTTATACAAAACACAAACCAGAACGCTTAACAACTTTTTATTCTAAACTCTATTCACATCAAAACGGAGATCTCAAAAGAAGACAGAAATTTAGGTGAACTAGGCCGTACTTAAGGCCCCTCTCAGAATTGTCTTCTTCTTCCAAAAATCCTTTTCTTCAGATCTCAACTCAGAGTTCTCCTTCTCGGATTCCTCCTCCTCAGCTCTTCAGCGGGTCCCGAAATGGTTTTCCCAACCGGGATGAGACTACGTCTCGGCAGTTCTACCCCACTAAGCCCGATTAGTAAACTATTATACTAAAGGCTGCCTAAACACGCATAGGTCAGAAGACATACCTTAGCATCAGATCCCACCTGAAAGTCAGTACAATTCACAATAGGCACTCAAGCAATCGTATCACCGATCAAAGCATCGATCAAATCGACCTAGTCGATTACAAGTCAACAAGACCACTCACGGTCATTCCCATTCAGTCAATCAATTCACAACATCAAATCAAAACAATGATCAATCGACATCGTCGATTACATGTCAACCTGACCATTTCTCGGTCATTCAAGCTATTGCTATTCAGAGTCCCACTCAGCAACATTCAATATTTAATGGCTTTACGGTCCCACTCGACCACTTGCAAGATTCAATGGCTTTACGGTCCCACTCGACCACTTTCAAGATTCAATGGCTTTACGGTCCCACTCGACCACTTGCAAGATTTAATGGCTTTACGGTCCCACTCGACCGCTTGCAAGATTTAATGGCTTTACGGTCCCACTCGACCGCTTGCAAGATTTAATGGCTTTACGGTCCCACTCGACCGCTTGCAAGATTTAATGGCTTTACGGTCCCACTCGACCACTTTCAAGATTTAATGGCTTTACGGTCCCACTCGACCGCTTGCAAGATTTAATGGCTTTACGGTCCCACTCGACCGCTTGCAAGATTCAATGGCTTTACGGTCCCACTCGACCGCTTGCAAGATTCAATGGCTTTACGGTCCCACTCGACCCTTGCAAGATTCAATGGCTTTACGGTCCCACTCGACCGCTTGCAAGATTTAATGGCTTTACGGTCCCACTCGACCGCTTTCAAGATTTAATGGCTTTACGGTCCCACTCGACCCCTTGCAAGATTTAATGGCTTTACGGTCCCACTCGACCGCTTGCAAGATTTAATGGTTTCTCAACGAAATAATTAACCACTATGATTTAGGAACATATCCTAAATTCCACATTCAATTCAATTTGGCACAATTCAAAGCTCAAATAAATAAACAGATCTGCGCCACGACAATCGGCACGAGATTTCGGTCGTCGGCCATCTCAATTTCAATTTCCGAAAATAATTCATTTATAAATATTAAAAATTCCATTTAGCTCAAAATAACGCCCAATTAAACAAACGGACTTCACCACGATCATCAGCATAAATTTCCGGTCACGGGCCATCCCGATTGAATTTTCGGGAAATAAATAATTAATTAATTAATTTCGAAAATTAAATAATTAACATTAAAAATCCAATTTAGCTCAAAATAAAGCCCGATTAAACAAACGAACTCCACCACGGTCATCAACATAATTTTCCGGTTCCGGACCATCTCAGTTGAATTTTTCGGAAAATAAATAAATAATTAATTAATTTCGAAAAATAATATTTAAATGCCAATAATTCCACTTAGGCCCGAATCGCCAAATTGAAGCCCGATTAGGGGTCGGAAAATTCCCGAGATGCTTCCAATAATCAGTAGACCAAGTCTACTTGTTAATTGCACAATCAATTTATTTAAATCGCATCACAATTGACTAATAATTTCTAATTTATTCTAATCTAACAACCTAAACATAATTAATTAAAACTAAACCAACCTTAAAGCATAATTAGCCAACTAATCCGAGATTAGTGAGATTACTCACCAAATCGCCCGCAAATCGGATCAATCCGACGGCGGCGACGCGAGGAACGATTGTTCCCAAAGCACGGCTCGGGTTGGGCCCGGAAACAGCCAAAAGCGGGCCCGAAGATGCTGAAACCCACTCCGTGGGCTTGCTGGACGGAGCTGATCGGGCCTGCTCCGGCGGCTAGGGCGGCGAGGGAAAGCCGGCGGAGGGCGAGGGGGTTGCGGGGGAGGTCCGGCGGAGCTAGACGGTGGCCGGAGGTGGCCGGACGGGGGCTGGTCGGTGCGGAACAAGGGCAAAACAGGGTTGGGCCGAGCGGATTCGCGCGGGAAGCATGCCCGGACGCGCGGGTGGAGTGGGCGGCGTTGCGGGCGTGCGGCGGCGGTGCGGCGGTGGAACGATTGGCGACGGAGCTGCAGCTTCTGGTTTTGCTCGCTCGCGAAGAAAGAAGGAGAAGAAGAAGTTGGTTCTGTCGTGCGGGAAGGAAGAAGAGAGAGGAGAGGATATGCATTGGACTGGGTCGGTCAAAAGGGAAGAGAGAGAGAGAATAGGCGGTGGGGAATTCGCACGAGGGGGAGGGGAGAGGAGAGAGGAGAGAGAAAGAAAAGAAAGAAAAAGAGAAAAGGAGAGGAAAAAGGGAGAGAAAGAAAAAGGAAAAACAAAATGCATAATGCCTTTATGAAATTTTCCTTTTCTCTTCCTATCTTCACTTGGGCTTCAATTTTCTTCCGATAATTTCTTTATTGAAATTTCGGACTCGTCAATAAATTGACGAGCGATGAGACAGGATCCTAAAAATAAGAATTATGACGCGCTTAAAATTCGATTCCCGAAATCGAGTTCAATTTCGTGGTTAAAAATCGATCAGACGTGATTTTAGCTCAATCCAACCAATTAGGTAGCTTTTAGGGATTTTACAGCTGATATATTCCTTAACGGCTTCACCCAATAGGTTAGTTAACTCGTGAGTGATCAGCTCAGAGAAAAAGGCCATAGGCACGCCGACGAAATGCCCATTTCACTTTATCGAAACGGGGTCGAATTTCAAGATGTCACAAGATGTCCCGAGGAGGTGGAGGTTTGACGGATTACTGAGTGGGCACAAATGGTCCCTCTTGCCCGTTGGTGCTAGCACTTGGTACAGGCCTCCCAAACCCTACTAATCTCAACTTGGTTTTCTTATTTGATTTACTTTGGAGTCATCGTTAACCCATTATGGGTTGGTTAGAAGGTCAAGCAAGACACAGGAGCCCGTTTTACTCCTATGATCAAGAGATTTGCGAATGTGGGTACTTGATTGCGCTAGATTAACTTCATGCACTTTTACTACCTTTTCTCTTTTAAAGAGGACTTTTGCTCGCAATATTTTCTAATTTTACTCCTTAACGTGCCTCTAGATGTCCATGCACAAATATTCAAGCAAATTAATCAATAATAAAGCATATAAAATATGGAAAGCAAAATAGCTGGAGCTGTATCGGACAAAATTAATGAAAAACCTTGCAAGACCCCGTGAGCGGTAAATGGAAAGTATAATCAATAAGTAATCTAAACCCTGTGGATGTCTTAAGCTACCTTTAAAGCCCCAAAGCTCATTTGCAAAGTTTAATCTTTTTCTTTTTATCAGTTTTTATCCTTCACATTTATTTAATTATAAAAGCCAATCAAAACCTAAGAATAAACTAAATGCTGACCAATCTTGTAATACGATTCCAAATCTTACAAAATTTAGCACCGATGACTAACTGACATTCATTTGGACTTTTAACTTCATGTTTCCTGCAGGAACGGAGTTAGCACACGCCGAAACAGGACGTAACGCAATGATGAAAATCAAGACGAAAACTTAATTAAACCTGATGTAAGGATGGAGGACACAAATATGCGTGAGTAGACAGTGTTGCCAAATTAGTCATTAGAAGCAAAGAAAGCGCCTATTGGCATGACACGTTTTGCACATATTTTCGAAAAGCATACCCACGAGAGATGAAACCTTGAAAATAAAACAGATTAGTGATCCAGAAAATCCAATATGAATCACGATCCGTATAATTGAAGACAGGAAGATAAAGCAGGGGTGGATAGCGGGCGATGATGAAGAGGCCTCAGAAAATAAAAATAAAGCGTGAGATGGATGGTGTTGGTAGTGGATGATAATGGCCGAATTCCTTTGATCTGCTCCCCTCTTGTTCTTTTGTTTCGTTTCCCAGTCACATTTGTTTTCCTCTAGTCCCCCTCTTACTCAAATTCGATGCCAACATGACATTCTTAAATAAAATATGTCCCTTATTTCTAAATGTGGAAGAATAATATAAAGAACGAAATTGGAACCATGCATAGTATGGATTTTTTTTGTTTAGGGATAATATTATGTCATTATCGACAAGTTCGATCCATAATTTCTACAAAATGAATGATGAGTATGCTAGTGAAAATTTAGGTGTGAACAAGGAAGATCAGAGGAAAAATTGGATTGAATGGCACTGAAGGTGAAGATTAATTTTATCCCAAAGTAGAAAAAAATCCACTACTAAAAGGCACAGGCAAAGTGGATTATAAGATGAGGGCACAAGTGATACTGAACCAAACTAGGCCTCATGATGTTTCAGATTTCATTAACTGACTTGATCATTAATAGTTTCCTTGCAACTCGCAGCCTCACTCTTTCCCCTCAACTTGAGAGGCCCACGATCTCTGTCATCGACATGCCTTAGTATAGAAGAGCCCATTGATGTATTTCAAATTGTTTCAAAACACCTAAAGAGACTCTGAGCTGAGAGGGCTTTACTACAAATCCTCATGGACCTTCCGGATAGAGATCGAGTATTATCCAAGTCATTCTCATGTTTAACTACCATCATTCTTCCGTTGGGGAGTGTTGTAGCTTTGGTAGAAGCCAAGGGGATGAGACTGAACGGCTAGCTCTATTGGATTTCAAGACTCTAATAGCGTTTCCTGGTGGGGTTTTAAGCTCGTGGCATGATAATAGCCGCATCTACAGAGGGTACTAGTGCCATATGTGGTTGTAGACACCACAAAGTCACCATATTGGACCTCACCACCGAGAACCTAGCCGGGGGAGGTCAATCTGCAGAACAAAGGTTTTGGCTCCGATATTCCTACGTAATTCGATTGCTTGTTTCGGTTGCAAAAGTTGTTCCCTATAACTTAATTACTATTTCTCTTCTTACAAATTCTACAGTTTAGGTGTGATGTATACAACTCTATAGAATGAGTTGTAGGAATCTCATCCAAATAAAATTTAAACTTGTTGACGAATACTTTGCTTAAAGAATGCATAGTTAGTACAAAGGATGCAAAGTAATTTCACCGTTCCCTCTTTGTCCCATGTCACCCAGTCACATTGCTTTCTCATGCCATTCTTGTTTGATTTCCCTTGGTTAAGAAAAGATCGTATCATTCAACAAGAATCTCAATCATTTCCCAATTACAGTCTTATTCCCATGATGGTTAATGTTCATTTTTTGTTTGTCTAGTTCTAATGGTCTTAGGTGATTGCTAAAAAAATAAATTATTTTTATTTATGTCGCATAAAAAATATTTGATGACCCTGAAACTATTTTTTTTTTTTTTTCGTGGATGTCACAATTAATCAAAGAATAATTTGGAGTTAATTAAAGAAAATAATCTAATTACGATCTAATGGGCCTATACGTGGTGGAAATTTGGTTAGTGGAAGAGGTAAACTCGGCTTGCCGTGCACTTTGAGATGATGTGCCTAAGTCGCTTTCTTACACGTGAACAGCTTTGAATTCCAACCTTCTTTTTATGGTCTTTTTTCTCTATTTTTTCTTTTGGAAAGTATAACACTGAACACCCTCCCCTGGATTTTCAATATCAAAGAATCATCTTCGCCCATCAGGCACGGGCATGTAACTGGTCAGATCAAGTAAAGACAGGTAGTGTGTGTCTAATAATTAGCTAAATCCGGTATTATGACTTTCCATAATTCAGTTTTTCTTTTAATTCCTTGTTATTGAGTCAAAGAGCAAATGAAAGGTTGGACGGATTCGTTCGCAGGACCTTTCCCATTTTCCCATGTCAAAGAGCAAATAAAAGGTTGGATAGATGAAACACGGACTTTTCTCATTTTCCCATGTTAACAAAATAGACAAAAGGTTGAACAGATGAATGTGTTTCTCCATTTTCCCCTGTCAAAGAGCAAACAAAAGGTTAGATAGATGAAACACGTTCCTACGACTTTTTCCATTTTTCTATGTTAACAAAGTAAATGAAAGGTTGAATGAATGAATGTGTTTCCCCATTTTCCCATGTCAAAGAGCAAACAAAAGGTTAGACAGATGAAACACGTTCCTAACGACTTTTCCCATTTTCCCATGTTAACAGAGTAAACGAAAGGTTGAATGGATGAATGTGTTTCCCCATTTTCCCATGTCAAAGAGCAAACAAAAGGTTAGACAGATCAAACACATCCCTACGACTTTTCTCATTTTCCCATGTTAACAGAGTAAACGAAAGGTTGAACGGATGAATGTGTTTTCCCATTTTCCCATGTCAAAGAGCAAACAAAAGGTTAGACAGATGAAACACGTTCCTACGACTTTTCCCATTTTCCCATGTTAATAGAGTAAACGAAAGGTTGAACGGATGAATGTGTTTCCCCATTTTCCCATGTCAAAGAGCAAACAAAAGGTTAGACAGATGAAACACATTCCTACGACTTTTCCCATTTTCCCATGTTAACAGAGTAAACGAAAAGTTGAATGGATGAATGTGTTTCCCCATTTTCTTATGTCAAAGAGCAAACAAAAGGTTAGACAGATGAAATACGTTCCTACGGCTTCTCCCATTTTCCCATGTCAAAGAGCGAAGGAAGGTTTGGACAGATGAAACACATTCCTTTGGCTTATCCCATGTGAACTGTCAAAAGAAGAAGGAGAAGAAGGATCCTTGACTTGATTTGACTTGAACTCTCAAACTTCTTCAATTAAATATGATCTACCCACTGCGACTTTTTTCTTCTTCAAACTAGCTGTATACCTTGGGGATTATTTTCATACCTAGTCTATGATAATTCCAACACTTTGAAAAATTAATGCAGACAATATTAAAATGTTAAATATCATAATATAATAGAGTGGACTTTGTTATAACAAATCAATAATAAAGCATATAGAGTAAGGAAAGCAAAATAGCTTGAGCCGAACAAAATTAACACAAAACCTTGTTAGTACACCTAGGGACAAGAATCCCGTGAGCAATAAATGGAAAGTACAATCAATAAGGAGTCTTGACCCTAGTTGTCTGAAGTTGCCTCTAGAGCCCTTAAAGCCCATTTATAAAGTCCAACCAAAGGCAACATTAATTACCAACGTTAAAATCTACAAGAATTTAAAAAACAAAACATGAAAAGTTTTTTTAACCTTTTTCTTTCTATCGCTTTTTATCCTTTTCATTTATTTAATGACAAAAGCTAAACAAAACCCAAAAATAAACTGAATGCTGCCCAATCTTGTAATACGATTCCAAATCTTACAAAAAATTAGCGCCAATGAATAACCGACATTCATTTGGACTTGCAACTTTAAAAGTTTCTTGCAAGAACAGAGTAAGTACACGTCGAAACAGGATGTTACACAATGGTGGAAACAAAGACGAAAAGCTTAACTAAACGTGACGTAAGGATGGAGAATATAAATACGTGCAAGTAAGCAGTGTTGCCAAATCAGTCATTAGAAGCGAAGAAAGAACCTATTGGCATGACACGTTTTGCACATATTTTTGAAAATCATCTCCACAAGAGATGCAACCTTGAAAACAAACAGATTGGTGCTCCAGAAAATCCAATATGAATCGTGATCAGTGTTATTGAAGATAGGAAGATGAAGCTGGTGTTGATAGTGGATGATGCTGAAGAGTCCTCAGAAAATTAAATGATAAGGGTGAGATGGATGGTGTTGATAGTGTGGATGATATTGGCCGAATCCCTTTGATCTGCTTCCCGCTTGTTCTTTTATGTTGTTTCCCTCACATTTATTTTTCCTCAAGTACCCCTCTTACTTAACTTCGATACGGACATGCCATTCTTAAATAAAAGATGTCCTAATTTCTAAATGCGGAAGAATGTATTAAAGAACGAATATGCAACAATGCACAGTTTGGATCTTTTTTTAGGGATAAAATTATGTCGTTATCGATGAGTTCAGTCCATAATTTCTATAAACTGAATGATGAGTCTGCTAGCGAAAATAAAGGTGTTAACAAGGGAGATCAAATGGAAAAAGGGGATTGAATGGCATTGATTGATTTTATCCCTAAACAGAAAAAATCCACTAATAAAAAGGCACAGGCAAAGTGGATTAAAAGATGAGGACACGAGTGATAATGAGCCAAACTAGGCCCCATGATGTTTTAATTTTCATTGACTGACTCCATCGTCAATTGTTTCCTTGCAACTCGCAGCCTCATTGTTTTTTTCAACTTGAGAGGCCCACGAAATCTCTGTCATCGACATGCCCTGGTATTGAAATTTTTTTTGCCGGTTGATGTATTTCGCAAATTGTTTCAAAACATGGAGACTCGAGCTAAGGACACTCTATTACAAATCCTCTTGGACATTCCCCACAGAGATTGGGTTTCATCCGGGTAAATCTCGTACTTAACTACCCTCATTCATTTGTTAAAAAGTGTCTTAGCTTTGGCAGAAGCCGGCGGGGACGAGACTGATCGGCTGGCTCTGCTGGAATTTAAGACCTAAATAGCTGATCCTGGTGGGTTTTTGAGCTTGTGCATGATTTTAGCCACATCTGTGAATGGTACAGTGTCACATGCGGTCGTAAAAATCACAGAGTCACTGTAATAGACCTCGGCTCTGAAAACCTGGCCAGGGACGTGCCACCCCATTTTAGTACCCTGATCTTTATGAGGGAATTCAATCCGCAAAACAAGTAGTTTCCCCACCAAAATTTCCCCGCAATTCAGCCGCTTTTTTCGGGTGCAGAAGTTGTTCCTTTTAACTTAATTAGTATTTCTCTTCCTACAAATTTTATGGTTTAGGTGTGATGTGTACGACTCTATATAATGAGTTGCAAGAATCTAATCCAATATAAAATTTAAATTTGTTTATGAAAACTTCGCTGAAAGAATGCGTATTTAGTACAAAGGACATGAAGTAATTCCACATATCCCTCCTTGTCCCATGTCACCCAATCACATTGCTTTCTCATGCCATTCTTGTTTGATTTCCCTTGGATAAGGATCATGTCGTGCGCCAAGAATCTTAATAATTTTCTAGTTCCAGTCTTAATCCCAAGGTGGTTAATGTTCATTTTTTGTTTGTCTAGTTTTGATTGGTCTTATGTGATTGCTTAAAAAAAATAAACCCTTTTTAGTTATATCACACCAAAAAGATTTGATGACCCTAAAACTATTTTTTCATTTTTTTGCGTGGACATTATAAGTAACTAAAGGATTATTTGGAGTTAATTAAAGGAAGTAAATCCAATTACGATCGAATAGGTCTATACATGGAGGAAATTCAGGGATTGAAAGATGGATTATAGGATAAAGGACACAACTGATAAATAATGAAGAAAACTAGGCCCCATGGTGTTTCACCTTTCATTGACTGACTTGATCATCAATAATTGCCTTGCTTGCTGGGCCTCGTTATTTTCTCAACTTGTGTGGATGGCTGAAATGCTTGTGTGGTTCCATCCATGTTTTAAGTTGTGTGCCTGTCTGTGATGGAAGTGGAGGAGGGAGGTTGGCTTATAAACTCCACAAGGAATTGCTCATATATGTAGGAAATATTGGAGGTTTGAAAATCAGTGAAAAAAAAATCAAATGTCCCCTTAATGACGTGCGGGACAGAGTCAACTATAATATACCAAAATTATGTAAAACTTATGTTTTTCAGTTGGATTTAATATGAATCACATTATCTCTTGATAGTTGATTGGCATAATCTATCAAAGGAATTTTACCAAAGTGTGGATAATTTTCAAGTAAAGCTTGACAGTACATTCTATCAATTTTCCGTCAATCTATGTGACTTTATTTATATAGTTATTTTCTTTAATCTCACAGCTAGTCACATACATAATTTGATTTCTAATGTCAAGGATCTTCTTAAATATATTTTTCATAATTCCAAAATCATTTTGGAATCCAAAAAAGAATATTGAATATCCTTTGAATGACTCAATGATTCAGTTGGATTCAATATGAATCACATTATCTCTTAATATGTGATTGGCATAACATATCATATTAACTTTATATAACAACTTTCTCAAGCAATGTTAATCATTTTTCTTTTTTTGCACTTTAGGGGGAAGTACTTTGAACATGGTAACCTATAACATTACCTAGTAAATAACATGCAAAAGAAGAGTGACTGATGCAATTCACTGAATACAACTTTCCACATGCATGAAGTGGTCTTGGAAAATCATGCTAATCTCTCTGTCTATTTGTTCTTCAAGTTCATGCTCGTGCATGTTATTGGCAAAATAGTGTGATCTCAGTCTATCCCTGTAATTTAAATTTGTTTCACGATGTCTCCTTATTTGAAGGGTAAGTCCACTTGTCTCATATTCCGCACATGATCAATCAAAATGATAAAACTATACTTTTGATCCCTAAGTTTGAGCTTCTTCCTCTTCTTCTTTTTTCTGATCAAATCCTCTAAATTTTGAGTTTTGTCTCATCAAACCATTGAATTTGTATAGCTTTTTCTAATTAAAATTTCTTTAGCTCCAAATGTAACTAATTGAAACTGACATACCTTATTCATTAACTTTTGCATTTTTTACTATTCTATTTTCATCAGCTACGTATTCTTTCTACCCTCAATTTTTTTGGCATACCATTTAATTATCACAAACACACCAATAAAATTTTAGCATATTACACTTAATTAGTATATCTCTTTTTACAAATTCTACAGTCTGGGTAATGTCAACGACTTTATACAACGACTTGCAGGAATCTAATCCATTTTAAATTTCAATTTTGTTGATGAAAGACTTCGCTTAAAGAATGCATAGTAAAAAGGACATAAAGTAATCTCGATTGTCTCTCTTTGTCTCACATGATCCAATCACATTGCCTTCTCATGCCATTATTGTTTGATTCCCCTTTGATAAAGATCATGTGGTGCGACACGAATCTTCATTATTTCCTAATTACAATCCTATTCCCATGATGGTCAATGTTTGTTTCTTTATTTGTCAAGTTCTAATTGGTCTAAGGTGATTTCTATAAAAGAAAAAACAAATTCCTTTTAGTTACATCGCATCATAAAGATTTGACGATCCTAAAACTATTTTTTCATTTTTTTGGCGTGGATATTGTGACTAATTAAAGGATAATTTGGAGTTAATTAAAGGAGGTAAATCCAACTACGATCAAATGGGCCCATACATGGAGGAAATTTGGTGTGGGCGGCAAAGTAGGCTTGCTGTGCACTTTGAGGCGATGTGCCTAAGTCACTCTCTTACGTGCGAACAGCTTTCAATTCCCATCTTCATTTTATGGTCTTTTTCTCTACTTTTTCTTTTGGAAAGTATAACATAACATTGAACACCCTCTTCCGAATTTTTAATACCAAAGGATCATCTTCACCCATCAAGCACGGACACATAACCAGTCAAATCAAGTAAGGACACGTTGTGTGTGTCTAATAATTAGCTAAAATCTGGTATTTTGACTTTTTATAGTTGGGTTTCTTGTTTATAATTCCTTGATTTTAGGGAAATAAGAGCAAAGGAAAGGTTGGACAGATTAAACACGTTCCCCTAACTTTTACTGTTTTCCCATGTCAAAGAACAAATGAAAAGTTGGACGGATGAAACACATTCCTTTGGCTTCTCCCATGTGAGATGTCAATAGAAGAAGAAGGAGATAAAGGATCGCTGACTTCACTGGACTTTAACTATCTCACTTTTTCAATTTAATATCATCTGCCAACTACTATTTGTTTATTTTTTGACTAGCTATATACCTTTAGGAGTAAATACATTACTTAGTTTTTTAAAATTCCAATAATGTTTTCAATAACCGTGTGACTATATTGAAATGTTAAAAATCATTATAGAATAGCGTGGACTCTGTCATTATTAATTAGTAATTCATCTATTAGTGTTCAAGATGCAAAATTCAATTTGCATATCAATATAACAAGTTTAATGCCAGTACAACATGGATCTAATAGGCAGTAGTTTGAAATAAATTCTTCTTCACCAAAGTAGAGATTTTGCTCTCTTTTATTTATGAGCATTATTTTCAATGTTAATAATAATAGATGATATTTTGACCGCACAAAAGAGGACATTACAAATGTATAATTTATAGAGAAGATATATATTATAATTGACAAATGGAAGTAAAGGTGATTATAAATTGTGAAATAGACCTACACGGTTCATAGTGTTCTGCTTTTGAGAACCCAAAAGTCAAGATTTTATATGTTTGTGAAATAGACCTACACTGGCTGGGGGTTTGCCCTAGCAAGAGATGACCCTTGGCTTGGCTAGGAGGGCTGCTGACCCTCGTCGAATCTAGGGGAGGGCCTCGACCCTCGCACCAAATCGACAACCCTAGCCTACCTTCACCCCACCGTCGTCAGCCCTTCCCAACAATGATAGGAGGCGACGATGAGGGCTTGCACAGCCCTTGCCATTCTACAATCTCTTCCCCTTCTCTTAATATTTAGTTTTAAATTAAATTAAATTAATATTTACATTAAAGCTCAAATTCTAAGATAAAACGACATTGTTTTTTACTTATCTAGCCAAGTCAATATGCAAAATGACGTCGTTTTCAGTTTATCTAACCACGTCAGCATGCAAAATAACCTCGTTTTGCACTTGTCTTGCTGGAAAAATACCATGTCAGTATTTTGGCTAGATTTTCTCACCATTGGCACTTAACTAATCAATTTTATTTCAATTTTAGTACTTATGCATACCATTTCTGAACTTTTGGCACTTACGTATCTCCTGTGTCAAGTTTTGACACTTCAGATATTCATATCCCTTCTTGTCTACAATCCCACATGGGTTTAACAAGTAATATATCGAAATAAATTCTTTGTCGCCATAGTAGAGAGTTTGCTCTCTCTTAGTTTTAAATTTAATAATAACAAATTATATTCCAACCAAATATAATGGGACATCATAAATGTATAATTCAGAGCAAAAATATACATTATTATTGACAAATGGAAGTAAAGGTAATTATAAATTGTGAAAGTCCTACTTCAATGTACGGTCAATAGTGTCTGGTTATGAGAATCGGAAAGTCAGGATTTTAGATGTGCGGAAAAGACTGAAGTCGTCCATTCTACTAACCAACCCGATAATTCAGGGATTGGAAAGACACAATTGACAATGAACAAAACAAGGGCCCCACGACGTTTCAGCTTTCATTGACTGACTATCGATAGTTACCTAGCTTGTCACGGCCTTGTAATTTTTTAAACTAAAGAGGACCGCAAAAAGATCTGTCATACTATTCTTGCATTGATGACATCAACATGTCTTAGTATGGGAATATATGTTGCCCCCAATTATATATTCGGAATAACTTCAAAACAACATCGCAAGAAAACCAAAAAGTAGGCCCCATGGTGTTTTCAGCTTTCATTGACCAACCTTATCACCAATTGTTAACTTGAATGTCACGGCCTTGTAATTTTCTCATTTTGAGAGGAGGATAAAAATTTCTGTCTTGACTATTCTTGCATTTGATGATATCATCATGTCTTAGTATGGTCGAACATATTGCCCACTAGTATATATTCATGAATTGTTTCGAAACAACGTCAAGAGAGAACCAAAAAGACTCGAGTTGAGAGTGTTTTGCTACAAATCCTCATGGACCTTGCCTATAGATATCAGCTTTTGCCCATGTCATTCTCATGCCTAACTACAATCATTCTTCTATTAGGGAGTGTCCTAGCTTTAGTAAAAGATGGCCAAGAGATTGATCGATTGGCTTTATTAGAATTCAAGACTCGAATAGCTGATCCTAGTGGGGTTTTGAGCTCATGGAATGATTCTAGCCACTTTTGCGATTGGGATGGTGTCACTTGCGGTCGCAAACACCGAAGAGTCACCATACTAGACCTTGGCTCCAAGAACTTATCCGGGGTCGTGCCGCCCCATATTGGTAATATGAGCTTTCTGAGGGGAGTCAATCTGGAGAACAACAGTTTTCATGCCAAAATTCCCCCACATTTTGGCCGCTTGCTTCGGTTGCAGAAGTTGTCCCTTAATAACAACTCATTCAGCAGTCAAATCCCTTCGAATCTCTCGTATTGCTCTAATCTGCTCGTTCTTGACTTAGGCATCAACATGCTCAAAGGAAATTTGCCAATAGAATTGGGTTCATTGTCCAAGCTCCAAGAACTTATACTTCAAGTCAACAGCTTGATGGGAAACATCCCGCCGTCTATTGGAAACTTATCATCTCTTCAAATGTTTGCAACATCAGAGAATAACTTCGGTGGTATGATCCCAAAGACTCTTGGCCAGCTGAGAAATCTAGAGTTCCTCCTTCTCGCTGTAAATAAATTTGTCGGTACAATTCCTATCTCAATCTTCAATATATCCAGTGTGGAAGGGCTTGATGTAGGTGAAAACCAATTAGAATGGGGTTTACCTGGCGACTTAGGCTTCACTCTTCCAAATATCGAGATTATCAGTATGGGTGACAACCACCTCATTGGACCCATTCCCGAGTCAATATCCAACGCCTCTAACCTCGAGGTAATCCAAATCGGACGGAACAATTTTACTGGGAAAGTTCCTTCTTTTTCAAAGATAAGAGGACTTTATCGGTTTAATATTAACGGCAACAACTTAGGAGGTGAGCAATCTACTTATTTGGACTTCCTCTATTCTTTAACCAATTCCACAAAATTGAAATTTTTGGAGATGGCAAAAAATGCTTTTCGAGGACTAATACCCGACTGTATCAGTAACCTCTCAATCACCCTTTCCATGTTTGGGTTAAAATACAACCATATTTCTGGAACCTTACCTTATGGAATCGGAAATCTCATCAATTTGGAGCTCTTGCAAACGCTGGGAAATAACATCTCGGGAAACATTCCCTTTGAGATCGAAAATCTGAACAAACTGAAGATTTGGATCTCGCCACAATGAACTCTCGGGGAAAATACCAGAATCTTTTGGGAATTTAAGGATGTTAATCAAATTGTACTTGGACAATAATAATTTCCAAGGCTCGATACCATCATCTCTAAAAAATTGCCAAAATCTACTTCTGTTGAACCTTTCAACCAACAACCTCAGCGGTTACATAACCCCAGAGATTATGGGCCTCTCATCTTTGTCGATTTACCTCGACTTGTCTCAAAATAGTCTTACCGGCTCCCTTCCAAAAGAAGTTGGAAAATTGCAAAATCTTGGTGAACTACGTCTTGATGGCAACAGGTTATCGCAACAAATTCCAAGTAGTATAGGCAATTGTATAAGCATAGAACTCCTATATGTACAGGATAACTTCTTTGAATGGCCCCTACCATCAATTATGAGTTTCATGAGAGGCCTTTAGGTTTTGAATGTTTCCAACAACCAATTGTTTGGTCAAATCCCAAAATTTCTAGAGTCGCTAAATCTGACGAATTTGAGCCTATCTTACAATGATTTTGAGGGCGCATTACCTACAGGAGGATTTTTCAAAAGTGCCATTTCAACTTTGGTCATGGGAAACAAGAAGCTTTGCGGGGGTCTCCCGGATTTTCAACTACCGAAATGCTACTATAAAGAGTTAAAACGGACGAGAATAAGTGGAATTGCCAAAATTCTTTTATCTACAGTCTCTACTCTTGTTGGAGTAGCTTGCATACTGTCTTTGTTATACTTCTTCTGGTTTAGACACAATAAGAACGCATCAGCATTAAGCTCTTCTGAAGATGGGTTTTTGCATGTTTCTTATCATAATCTCCTAAAAGCAACAGGTGGATTCTCCTCCACCAATTTGCTTGGCATGGGCAATTTTGGGTCCGTTTGCAGAGGGCTGCTTGATCAAACTCAATCGGTTGTGGCCATCAAGATTCTCGACCTTACATGTGATGGAGCTTCCAAGAGCTTCATAGCCGAGTGCGAGGTTTTGAGAAGAATCCGACACCGTAATCTCGTGAAGGTACTCATGGCATGTTCTGGGTTTGATTTTAATGGAAATGATTTCAAGGCACTTGTCTACGAATTCATGTCAAACGGAAGCTTGGATGAGTGGTTGCACCCAACTGCATCACAATATATAGAGAGAAACAATTTGAGTCTACTTGAGAGAGTGAATATTGCAATCGATGTTGCTTGTGCACTAGATTATCTCCATCATCACTATGAAATGCCAATAGTTCATTGTGATCTAAAGCCAAGTAATGTCCTTCTTGACGATGAAATGAATGGACATGTAGGTGATTTTGGGCTTGCTAGGTTCCTTCCAGAAGCAACACATAAGTTGGTAGCAGATCAATCGAGCTCTGTCGGAGTAAAGGGATCTTTTGGCTACATAGCTCCGGGTAATGAAGCACACCTTGGGTCATTCAGTTTGTTTCTTTGAACACATAATTGTAGACAGATCCTTAAAGAAAAAGGCATAGATATAAAACGTCACTAAGAATATATTTCAAACTTAATCATTCACCTTGCATCAATACATTGTTGATTGTTGTAGAGTATGGCATGGGAAGTGCGGTATCTACAGAAGGAGATGTGTATAGCTTTGGAGTCCTCGTTTTGGAGATGTTCACAGGCAAGAGGCCGATTGATGACATGTTTGAAGATGGGTTGGACCTTCATCGCTTCACAAAGGCAGCTTTGGTAGACCAAGTGGAGAAGGCAATTGATCCCATTTTGCTTCAAGAAATCGAGGAGTTGGAGAAGAGACGAACAATTGCTCCAGCGGGCAAGAACAAGAGCTGGTGTAGTATCAATGATTGTTTGGTTTTGATCATCGAAGTAGGAATCACTTGCTCTTTTGAGTCTTCGAAGGAGCGAATGGACATCTATGATGCATTGACTAAACTCCAAGGAATGAGGAAGAAACTTCTTGAGTTCATTGTCACTGTCTAGTTGATGTCAAATTTGAACTTCATATGGAGTCATGTGGTCTTCATGGTCCTTGCTTTTTGGTTTTTCTTCCTTTGTAATTCAACCATTCTCTAGATGTTACCTTTTGTCTTTCAACAACAATTTAGTCTTCATGGTGGGTATGCACTACTTGTACCTATAATTTTAGTAAATGTTAATTTTGTTGCGTCATGCAGACCAATAAGCTAGGCTATTGAAACCCAGTACTTCATTCTTTCTTTCGTTCTTGTTTGTGTGTGTGGCTACTATTAATGGTGCCTTTGGCTTTGCATAAACAAAAGTGGTACACCCTTAGTTGTTCGTTTGGCTTCCAACTGAAGTATCCTTTGGTCAAAGAAGCTATAAAAAAAAGCTGCTCCAGTGACTCCTGATACTGTCATTGTAAAACAAAGTATCCAGGCATGGGAGCCCTTCTGCAAGTTTCTTCTATTGTGATGAGGATTCTTTCGCAGCCATGGAAGAAACCAATTCTTTGCTGTTAATCATTGTGTAGCGCATATTGAAATGGGCAGGATGGTGACTGGCTCTAATGATCCCGTTGTGTTGTATGCAAGTGGTGGAAACACATCGGTAATTGCCTATAGTGAGGGAAGGCATCGGATTTTGGAGACAATGTGATGTTGCTGCTGCAAACTGCTTAGACAAATTTGCTAGAATCTTGACACTGTCCAACAATTCGAGCATTGGATAAATCATGGAGAAGGTATGTCACCAGAAGTGCCCGTGAAGATCTCTACTTTGTCCATGTGCCCTTGACTTTGTCTTAAAACTGTTCTTATTTGCACTTCACTTTATTTTAACTAATTGATTTATTTTCCTTCAGCGGGTTTAAAATCAACTAAAAACGAATTACAGTGGCAAGGAAGGGACAACAAACAATATTTTGCTTCAGCAGTAGGCAAAGGAAGAAGCAAACGGTAGAAATCTAATTCATGCATTTTTTTTAATCAATTGCAAATTTTGGAAAAGAATTTCAGTCTGTCGGAATAAGTCGGCTAATAAAGATTTGATTGGCCGGCAAACTCAGCCCCTTAATTGAGATTATCTTAATCACTTATTTGAAGGAGGGGGTCGGAGATCTGGAGCTCGGGCGGCTCCTCCTCCTCCTCCTCCGCCTTCCAGTGGGAGGGCTTGTGGAGGCGGTCACGGTTCTTCACGAAGAGGTCGATGAGGGAGGTGGGGAAGCCGGTCTCGACGACAAGGGAGCTGCCGCGGCGCGGGGAGGACTGGAGGTCGGTGACGAGGCGGGAGATGCGGGTGACCCTCGACTTCTTCCATGGCAGGGGCATGATCCCCCCCTTCTGCGACACCCGCAGAGCAAGATCGAAAAGGAGAGACAGATGGTCGAGATGGTGGAGGGAGGAGGTTGAAGGGGAATGATGAAGAGAAGGAGGATAAAAAAGGGAAGATCGATGAAATGGTTCGGTGAAGTGGAGGGGAAAATGAAATTTCCACGGTGGGATTCAACGTTTGTTCTTCACTTCTTATTTTCCTCGCTGTTTCTCCCTCTCTCTCTCTCTATCAGAGGATATTTTTTCACGTGACTCGAATATATGCCCGGTGCCGACGTACTTGGCCTGGAGATGCTCGAGCTGGGAATTGATGTTGAACCTGTCGCTGCCCTATTTCGCCCAATTATGTTGTTGTAGGACCCTTTTTTTTTTCTTTCTTTTTAAAGTTATTTTGGTTTATGAAATGAAAACTCTTTTTATTTTTTGGATAATTACACAAATAATTTGTAAAAATTGATTGAATGTGTAATAACGTGCATGAACTTTTAATCTATTCGATATAATTTTTTAAACTTTAACTCAATGTATAAAGTCATAATTTAGTCCATATACCCCATTCTTTTACCTTGATAAGAATTAACTAGCACCAGATCGATATGCGACACAATACAACAACACATAATTTCTTAAAAATTTTGGATTTGTGGATCATAGATAAAATTATTTTCATTTTTAATTTCATCTCAATGAACTCTTTTAAATGATTTCAGATACACTTAAAGAAAAGAAATCCAATTGTAAAAAGTAAAAGAAAAAGAAAAAAAGTGCAAAAATTGTACCGGCATTTTACATGTAATTTTCCGTGCCTTAGCCATGGGCATTTTTCTTCCCAAATTATTGAAACATAATTTAAATTTCCTCAATTTAACCCTAATCACCAAATCTCCAAAATTTTCAAATTGAATATTAGGTTTATTTATTTATATAAGAAAAGGGGGCATTCGCTTTATCTGATAAGGCCCATCTCTTACCAACTCCATATCTTTCAATCTGCCATTCCGGATCACATTCTCATCTAACGAACCAGCCTCTATCTATGAGAAAACGCATGAGTAACCTCAGTCACACGATGACCATTTGGTGTTGCAGAAAAACAATTGAGATTAAGCCATAAAGGCCCTCATTTTTTCAGTACTTATATTTATCGATGTTGAAAATGAAAGTAAAATATGCTTTATAATAACTGAATATTGAATACCAAACAATACCAGTTTGTTAACTAAGCATGAGCACCTTTAATAATTTTTTTGCAAAATATTTAGCAAGATTCTTATTGCCAGTAAGTATCTTTTTTCTATTGAATGAATAAGTGGCCTTCCCTTGCCTAGCAATTTGGTGATTTTCTGACTTAATTAAACCTTTTAAGCTTATTTTTATTATGATAACAAAATGTGTTTAATTTTACTAAGTGCTAAATATTTAAGTTTTCAAGACTTAATCAAGTTATCAAATAACCTGCAAATTTGGAAACTACTCTCCTCGGATTAACTCTTAGTAAACACCATTTTAATGTATTGTAGATGTAAATTTGTTGACTATACATACCATTTAGATGCAAACCAGTAAGTTACTGATCACCTTGACATTGAAATAAAAATATTAGATATTTTATGTTGACTTTAGTAAATTTAAATATGAAGTAGTAATTTCTTTTACAAGTAAAAAAAAAAAAGGTGAAAATAGGCGATCGGTACTTACTCTCTATATGTTAGGTCTCACTGTCATCGTGAAATATTAGATTTTAACCATGACTTTTCAATGCAATAGTAAGTATACAAACATGTTGAGTTGGGATTTTCTTCATAAATTGCTTGACTGTGATTAACTCTTTTATATTGGGCTACCACGTTTGGTGATATACAAGAAACATTAAATATTTTTACATATCTACGAATTAAATTAAACATACATCAAAAGTCCATTAAACCACATTGAATAGATTAAAATCCAAGGATCACATCGCATATTGAATTAAAGTTCAGCTCATATTAAATAAATTAAAGTTTACGGACCACGTTGTACACTATGCGTAAGTTCGAAAATCATTCCAAAGCCCTAGGATTATCATTGCACAACCTAAGACAAACTCATCAACTGAGTGCACTCTGCGCAACCCATTCCCTTCAAGCCTGTCAGAATTGAATTCACCAGGTCCACCCATTAATCTCAGTCAAGGCTTTGAAACTCACCTATAACTGACTTCACGTTCAGGCCAAGAGGTTGAGAGGGAAACGGCGATTTTTTCGATTACGGTCACTAAAGGAGTTGGAGTCGCTTTTCCTCGCCGATCTGAACTCCGCGCCATCACTACAGAGGACTTCCCTCGTCGCCCTCCCCACGCCTTCGGCCATCTTGTCGCTGCTGTTTCTTGCCATTCCGAAGCCGTGCGCACCCCCTTGTTTTCGAGACGACCGGGATCCCGAGGCGCGCTGACATCCAGTTTGAAGCTCTTCCGCATGTATATTGGACATAGGTGGAAAACGAGTATTATAAATGTAGGTAGATATCGATGACCGGCATGACAAATGAATGAATAGAATCTAATTTTGGCTAGAGAAAGCTCGATATGCTCTAATGGCTTTGATTGTCAATATATAATATAGATAAAAATATAATTTAATAGGTTGAAATTCATAATTGATTCCTCAAATCTACGCACTGAAACGAATCTTTGATAAGTTCTATAATAACTAGATTGGTCTAACAACAAAAAGTAATTTTTACGTCTTTTTTTTTTTTTTTTCAGATCAATCTGTCAATTAACAATAATATGACAATTTAAATTTGGAGACAACATTAAATATTTTTATATAATTCATAGACTAACTTGAATATATATTAAAAATCTAGGGACCTAATTGTACAATAAATTAGAATTTAGGGACCATATGGAATAAATTTAAAGTTAACGGATGTATTCTGCAATTTTATCTAACAAAGGTAGCTTTGAGGAGGGAAGCGCAGGGATTTTAAAGCCGTCTCTTTCGGGGATCCAGAGGTGGTCTTCGTCGGCAAAAACCGTCCGGAGCGGTTATCGTAGATATTGGCTTCCATCACGGCGTCTCAAGTTAATCGTTAACCGCAACGGTTTTCTTCTTCGGAGGCGTTGGAGGCGCCGTTTTTAAGAGAGAGAAACGGATACCGTATGCAGAGAGTCAAAGAGGCTTCGAGAGAGTGAAAAATCGATCTGTTTCTCCCCTGGCCGAGAAGTCTGATTGATCCCGGTCTCCATTGAAGCTTCGCCACCCGGCCTGTATCTTCGTCGGCAACGAGTTTCCATGGCTGTCTTGGGGTTTCTCTTGATCATCAATCGTGATTAGAACTCCGTTTCATTGAGGCTTTTCTCAGTCATCAACAGTGCTGGTCTGTCTGTGAGAAGTGGCCGGAGTTTGTGTAACGCTTCGACAATGATGACCGGAGGTGAGTTTTTCTCAATCTTTTTCTCCTTTTATATTTTCATCGTGCTGTTCATGTGTTGAATTATTATCTGTGACGCTGTGTGTCCAAAGATCTTCGAACGATCAGTGGCGGTTGATGGCGGTGTTGTAGTAATGGATGGTGTTCAGAGGCGACAGCCATGGCAGCAGCGATGGTTTTCGGTAAGATTTGAACCCTGCGTGTTATTTTCATTTTTCTACTTTAACATTGAACAGCCACAAATACCTGCCGCCAGTGTCAATCTTACAGCCGAGACAGCAGTTATACAGCCTCTATTTGAAGCCAAGACTGTACATAACCCTCGAGGTAAGCAATTTTATTCACCATATGCTTGTTGCAGTAGAATGAGGTTTGGCTGTCATTTGGGAATATCATTGCTGCATATAACGTGCTTTTTATCACAAATTTTTTGTGTCGATTACTCCATCTACTGGGGTTGAAGTGTAAGCTTTTATATCTCTTTGGCTTGTCACAGATACGTATCAAGAGTTGGGTTTTACTCGCTACGATGCACTTCCTTGTTAGATGGAAAAAAAAGGCCAAAGGCTACGTAACAAGGAAAGCTGTTAGGCACGACTGTAAAAGGTTTTCTTTTGAAATATTGAACTGGCCACTTTAGGAATCTTTCTTTAGTATGAAGAATCTCAATCACGATTATAATCAAATAGTTAGAGTTGTCGCCAGTACAGAAATGTTGCCAGCCCTTGAGTCGCTACATTAGTTCAACATGGTGCTTGCAATAACTATACCATTTTTGTGTCATTGTCGTTGGTCAGCCTTGGCTTCATGAATCTTTGTTGCTCATTGAGATTAGTCCGGAAATTCTTACTTCAATCGAGCTCAACAAGGAGTTGGAATTTCTATTGCTCCTTGAGATTTGGTGTACTTATTTTAGCGTGGAAATTTGGCAGTCACAATGCATGACAAGAGAGGACAACCAAATAAAACTTCATAGTTCTGACTAAACTTATGCATTATATTGATTTATCAATTTCAAACCTTGAGAACCTAGCTAGGGAAAAAGGGGCAAATTATGAAGGATAAAATATGTTGCTTTTGCTAGCCTTTCTTGTGGAAAAACCATATTCGTGGCAATGGAGACTGAATTGTGGTCCCTGATTTGACTGAACAATTTAATTTGATAGCTAGTTTTAGACTCAAAAATCCTCATTACTTATTCTTGTTGAACGCTTGGATGCAGGTTGCTAGTTAGATTTGAAAGAAAAATCTCTTGTTGTAGTTTTAGAGGCTAGTCGTATTGCTTTTTAAATGGATCAGAGTGGACACTCCATGTTCATTGGCGGAACTCACTGATGCGTGATGGGGTGAGTGATTTTGGATGCTCCCGCATCACTCACCAAGTTTTGGATTGGTACTCCTATCTACAAAATGGTTTTGTGTCATCTATTAAAAAATTGTACTTTTCAATAGAACAATTGACTAGACAAATCTAGTATGGAAAATGTAGGGAAGTTGTATTTCCCATTATGAGCTAGTGTGGGTACCCAGAATTTTGTAAGTTGATCGGTAGGTCTAGTTTAGTGAGTGTGGACAATAACTACTCTAGCATTGTATTTAGTTTGTATGCTTCAGATCAATTAACTCTAGATACTAAGGTTCTCATTTTTTGGAACATGAGATGTATTTGTGCTGAAATTTCATTTGGTATATTTACTATGTTTGATATGATTATGTGGTGATGAAATAAGCATATTAGATGGCCATGTTCATCTCCTCGCTCCCGTCCCGTGGCTCTACTCAAACTGAGAGGCTTATAGGGAGAGTTTAGAGAGAGAAAGCGAGCTTCGATTGAGTCAACCATATCCAAGACTCTCTCTCCATCCTCATCTCTATCCTCCCTCAACCCCTTCGTCTTCCGCCTTTATCGCTACGTTACCCGATCGCTGCATCGCTGATGGAAGTGGGTGTTTGGCACCAATGATGGCATCACCTTCGGCATAACCCCCGGAGGGTTGAGTGATGCTTGATAGGAATTTGTGGCCACCAAATGCTGACCACTATAAGAATTTCTTCCTTATATTGAGTCAATCTTGAACTTTGGGAATTTGCAAAGTTCAAGGTCCCGAGACTCAATATAAGGAAGAAATTGTTATAGTGGTCAGCACTTTGCTAGCCACTAATTCCTATCAGGCTTCACTCAAACCTCCGAAGGTTATGCCGAAGGTGATGCCATCATTGGTGCCAAACACCCGTCTCGGCTAATCGCCCACAGGCTCCTCTACATCTACGTCAACCGCATCCGCACCCCGAGCCTCACTCCGGCCTCGTCTGTTTCCCCCGGTTCCCACGAGGTTCCGCTTGCGGTGCGTTCTGAGCTCCGCTGCTCCTCTCGGCAGATGCGGTGGCAGCAGCAGAGTCGACGGTGAGGATGGAAAGGAGAAATCGGTCTTGGATGGAGTTGAGGTGGCCTCAGGGGAGTTACCTCCGATGTGATAATTCTCGACGTTGGAGTAATCCCCTCTCTCTCTGTCACGCCCCGAACCTCGAGCACGCGCACATCCCACTCGCGGTCGATAGAAATGCGACTTCCCAGGACACGTCGCCGACCCATTCTTTTTAATTACACATGCGGAAGCGGATAAATAATCCCCAGACAAAACTCAATTGGGATAGAAAAGCAGGATCACATTTTTAAAACCAACCACATACTTTTTATACATATCAAACCAGTTGATTTACAGGACTAGGCTATTAACAAAAGATCTATAAAAGATCAGTCCTCAAAAACAAAGCTGTCCTAAGACCAGCTAGACAGGTCCATTCGCCAGCTCTTCAGTCTGGATTGGCGAAGTCAAAAATCCTCTCAGCAACCCTTACTGGTCTACCAAAAAGCTCTGGAGGATCCGCCATCTAGGGACCTGAAATATTATCCCACAACCGGGATGAGACGATGTCTCAGCGAGTCCTACCCTCTAAAACTCAATTAGGAAGAAAATAAGCCCCAGGGTGCTCTAGCCACACAAAGAAAATTGAGGACTTACCTCGCCTCAGTCCATCCCTGCACGTCAGCACAATTAAATTCTCAATCACATTGATCATTCACAATGATTCAATTCAATCTCATTATCTATCTTTCCATACCGTCTATCAAACCAGTCGTTAATGAGACATATGCTTTCCAAAGCTGTAACTGATAGATAATATAATAGCTCGCCAGAAGCTGCCGCAATACTCATATAGTATACTATAGCTCACCAGAAGCTGCCTCAATATTCAATATAGTATACTATAGCTCACCAGAAGCTGCCTCAATATTCAATATAGTATACTATAGCTCACCAGAAGCTGCCGCAATATTTAATATATATGCATATCATAATTGCTCGCCAAAGTTATCAATTCAACAATAACCCAATCCATACCTCAATTAAATCAATCAATCAATCCAATCGATTCAAACTGGCCATACAAACCAATCACAGTGCTAGAAGCTAACACCGGGTATTTTCAAGTTAAATACCACAACTTCATCAATTTCACACAATTCCACACTTTTGGAATTATTCGCCATAATCATCAATCACTCAATTTCTCAATTTAAACATACAATTAGCACAAACCGACCGCACCGCTGCGATCAGCGAAATTCTAACGACCAGAGGCCATCCCGGCAAAAAAATTTTCGAAATTATTAAATAATTAAATTTAATTCCGAAAATTAAATAATTAAATATTATATTATAATAATATAAAATAATAAAATAATATTTAAAAATTCGAAATAATTATTTAATTAAAAATAATCAATTAGGGCTTAAATTAGATTACACTAATTTAAACATACAATTAGCTCTAATTAAACATCCCTTAAACTAATCATACAACTAATCTAATTTACATTAAAATAATCTAATCTAACCACCTAAACCTAATTAGACTAATCTAAACACCCCTTAAGCATGATTAACTTGCTAAGCAAGGTTTAGAGGATAAACTCACCGGTTTTGCACGCCGGTGAGTTCAAAGCGACCACGACGCCAAGGCGGTCGATAAACCCTGAAGCGGCGACACCAACGGAGGCCGGGAAGACACTGAAAACGGGCCTCGAAGTCTGGAACTTTTTGCTGTCTTCGGCTACTGATCTTGCTGGAGAAGAGCTGTTCGGTGGCCTGATTTGCTGGAAACGGCAGAGGAGGAACAGCAGAGGCTTCAGGCGGTGCAGGCGGAGCTTCCGGCGACCCTGCTGGCTCCGACGGTGGCCAGGCGTGGCTGAACGACGGCCTGAACGAGCGGACACAAGCGGAGCAGCTGCTGGATGAACTGGAGGGCGCGACGACTGCTGCTGGTTCCGGTTGGCTTCCACGGGCGAGCGACGGTGATGGGGAGGTCAGACGGGAAAGAGGAAGCTTCGAGCGGCTCCCAAGCGGTGCTGTGGCTGTCGAACGGCGAGCTAGACGGCCGAAGGACGCGGAACGAAGCGAAACGCGGCTGGACTCGCGGTTGCACGGGATGGGCGCGACGAGCGAGCTAGCTGCTCCGGTGGGCTTGCGGGGCTTCGGACGGCTGCTGGTCGCTCTCCACTGGTTTCTCAAGCTTTTTCCCTTCCTCAACCATGGAGAAAGCTGCTGCACGAGAGATTCAAGGAAGGAGAAGCTTCGGCTAAAGCAAGGGGCCCCCAAGAGCTCTTCTAGCTTCAACACTTGTCACTCTCTCTCTCTCCTTGTCCTCCACCATGGCCGGCCCACCTTTCAGCCTCTCTCTCTCTCCTCTAGCTTCCCTACAAGCTAGTTAATAGGTCCAAAATGTGGTGTGCCAAGGGGATTTCGAATTTTGAACATTTGTTCACTTAATTCATTCAATTGCCAATTAATTCCATCCAATTGAAGCTCAATTAAATCAACCCATGTGTCCTCGGCCTTCTCATGACATTTCCCCGTCAAATGATCCAACTTGCATCCCGAAGATTCGATTAAAAACGGCTCTCTGACAATCCCGAACAAAAACGGCCTTACTTTGCTTTTCCGCCAAAATCTCGGTTTGTAGAAAAATCTTCAAGATGAGTCGACGTTCCTAAAATGAATTGTGACATGCTAGAACTTTCAATTTCTGGATCCGGGTTTAAAATCACGGTTAATTTCAATCTGGTGCGATTTGAGCGCGTCCTAATCTACCAGGTAGCTTTTAGGAAATTTTCAGTGCAATTGACCCATGGTTGATTATTTTCAAGCCACGACATAAATCTTCGACACATTAACGACTCCCGATTGTCGTGAAAATCTCAAGGTTTCAAATACGGACACGGGGTACCCAAAACGACGGAATAATCGGTTCGGTGCCGATCGACGAGGATATTGAAATCAGGTGGAATCACCCACACTCTAATTACATATCTCGTCGAATCGACCTATCGATCTCTGTTCGATTCCCGACAAAGTGTCGTAATGATCCTTGCAAATTTATACGGTCGAGCAGTCGGTTAATGGTCGATTCTCAATTTTATTGTATTTAAATTCCTTAACGGCTTCTCCTGATAGACTAGTTATCTCGTGAGTGATCAGCTCGGAGAATTGAACTATAAGCGCGTCGATGAAAAGTCCGTCTCATTTAATTGAAAACAGAATCAGAAATTTGGGATGTCACACTCTCTCTCTATCTATATATATATATATATATATATATATATATATATATATATCTCACACTTTGAGTGTCTCTGTTTTGTCTCTGCAGGGAATGACTCGTGGGGATGTGCAGTGAGTGTGAAGAGAATTTGGGAATATCAAGTGAGTTTGCCATTGCTTTCGTTTTGCTATTATAATCTCTAAGGTAACTAGGATCGTCCATTTTTCATAATAAAAATTATTCATCAACTTAAATTAAACTTTAATGTGACAGAACAGTCATTCCCCGGGCTTTTTGTCCTCTCGTATATGTGAAGAGAAATAAGGTTTTAAATGATCTTATGTGGGGTCAAAGAATGGCAGGAGAAATGGCTTTTATCAATTTTTGTGCTAAGATTTGAACCCTATGTGTTTTTTATTTTTCTGCTCTAACTTTGGACAGCCACAGGTATCCGCCGCAAGGGTCAATCTTACAACTGAGACAGCAATTGTATGGCCTGTTTCTGAAGCCAAGGCTATACCTAATTGGCAAAAGGAGTTGGGGACAAACACTTGCAAATCACTCAGACAAATTGTGGCTTAAGTCTAAGTGAGTTTACCATTGCTTTTCTCTTTCTCGTAACTTGTGAAGAATCATCCATTTTCCTCATGAAAAGAATCGCCATTGACTTCAATTAAAATTAGTGTGAGAAATGTCATTTTCTGGGTGTGATTTGAACCGGGCATGGTTTTCTCTTTTTTCTGCTCTAAACATTGGACAGCCACAAGCATCTGCCACCAACGTCAATCTGACAACCAGGATAGCAGTTGTATGGCCAGTATCTGAAGCCAAGGATGGCAAAAAGTGTTGGGAGAAACACTTGCAGAAGACTTGACAAATTTTGCCTTTATGTCTAGCCCTCGACATAAGTAGTTTTATTCACCATCTGCTTGTTGCATCTGAATGAGGTTTGGCTGACATTTGTGAATATCATTGCCACATATAACGTACATTTTATCACAGATTTTCTGTGTTGATGACTCCATCTAAAAGTTGGAAGTACAATCTCTTATATCTGTAATTTTCCCTGTCATATAATACAAACTACCTCGGATAAGAATATTTTTAATGCAGGGGGTGGTTGACAAGTTCTCTGGATGCTCTCGTGGATTTGGTTATGAGAAGCAAGCAATGGATGAGGCTATTGAGGAAATGAATGGACTTATCATTGAGGAAAAAGTTCGGCCTCAAGGTTCCAGTAGAGACTGAGATGGTGATCGCAGTCGTGATTGTGGTCATGATTGTGGCCCTAGTCGGGACTCTTGTGGTGGACATGGAGGTGGAGGTGGAGAGTGCTTTAAGTGTGACAAGCCTGGGCATTGTGGAAGGGAGTGTCCTCGTGAAGGGGGCTGGGGAGGTAGGTATGGGGGGAGGGATGACAGGTATGGAGTTGGTGGTGGTGGGCACTATGCTCCTGACCGAAATGGTGATCGATCTGGAGTGTGCAATAGGGATAGTGGTACTCAAGGAGGATCAGGAAATGCTCCTATAATCAGGACCGTTCTGGTCCCTATGAACATTGTGGTACAAGGAACTTCTGTCCGGGGTAGAAAGAATACTACTGATAGCTATGCACATAATTTTTCCAGTTATAGTAAAGCAGTTGATTCTGCGCTGATTGAAAAATATTTTGTGCTTGTAGCAGAGCAATTGGAGGTACTGCTGTTACTCTCTGGAGGTGTCAAAGTCCCTTCTGCTCAATCTCTTCTTTATTATTCTCTGGGTGGACAAATCTGCTTGATCAGTCTTTTGTTGTGCGAACTTTGGCTAAAAGATTCAACTGTTTAATATCCGTGAATGCTTGTTTTGATGTTATGGTCTGATGGCATTGATTGCTTGACTTAAACAACCCAATTTGGCCTTAAGCTTTCAATGATATGATCGGTACTGGATTCTCTTTCACTTAATGCTTTAACAATTGCAAATGCGTCTGAGATCAATCTTGGTCGACTTCTTCATTGGCATTTGTGACTGTGGAGTGTTGACAGCTTTTTGGTGTCTATATGGCTCTTTTGAGGATAGGGCAAGAAATTCACATGTGGACGTAATGCGTTTTTTCTATGCAAAAGAGAAGCTGCCTTAGAAATGGATGCCCGTTTTGGCTACAAATTTTCAGATGTCTTACTTTTTGAGAAGGAGTTAAGCGGGTAAGCTCTATGTTTTTTATACACATTTGGTTAGCACTCTATTAATCCTGCTAAGTTTCTGGCAGGATTATTGGCTGTTTTGATGCATGGTCATGTTGCTTTCGTGTCATAGGACATGGCTGTAGTCTTAAAAATTCTGAATAGTCCTTTTGGCCTCAAGAAGCTATTCCTTTATGCAATTAACTCCGTAAAATCCAGTAGCACCTTCCCCACATGATTGCTGGTCTCTGTCTCCTGCATGTGCATGGTGCTGCTATTGTCTTAGGTTTCCTTGATAAATTTCCCTTTCAGGTGTAATGGCGTCTCTTCCTATGAATCGGCAATGTTGTTATAAACACATGGTTCTTTTCACTTCAGCAGCTTTGCGCGCATTGACTTGCATTTCTGCATTAATGATCATGTATCTTCCCCTAATTCTTTTAAAAGTTGTGCTTGCTCCATCTGAAATCGATACTGGGTTTGTAACTCCTAAATGAGATACACTCTTAGCATTAGCAAAAACTGGATATGATCATTTCCTTTTCAGATTTTCTCTATAGTTACTTGGTTAAGGTTATTGAGCATTCTTAACTACGGCTCTGTAAATGTTTCGAGTCATTTTAAGTTGGACAAATCTCTGCAGCACCCCCTAAACTTTTTTGTGCTAGTTGGTATACAAAATTGTGGATTGTTGTTTCGCACGTCTCATAGTCGGAGTAATATGACCATTTCTTTGCCCATTGTTCACTTGCAAGCCTCATTCACATACCCAGCAGGGGCGGTTCTTGAACAGAGCAAGCCTTTGCCACTGTTTCACATTGTTGAATGACCCGGCAAGGGTATTTTGAGCAACCGCGCTTCATGAGATGCAGACCTTAAAATGACTCAAAGGGGATGATACACCGCTTCGATTTCCTCTTTACAAATTCAAGAAAGATGACAGGATTTCGTTCTAGCCACAAGTGAGGGTGTGGGTGCTCGGTCCATTGCCCAGATCTAGCGAGGGCCGCAACGCCCTTGCCAGATCTGGCCAGACGAGGGCATGGCGGCCCTCACTCGATCTGGGCATGCCCAGTGCTAGTGAGGGTCAGCCGGCGACCATCACCAGCCTAAATGGAGGAAAAAAATAAAGAAAAGCAAAGAAAGAGAAAGAATTATCAAATATTACTAATTGGTTGTGGAAGTGTCGTAGAGAGAATATGAAAAAACTATACCAGGCAACTTGAGAAACATTTATACCTAATTGTAGTACAAGTATAACACTCCAATAAAATATCGTCTCCCACAACTATTACATTTTAATTTTCTTGCACCACACACAATACACTTAAAGCAAACTAGCTTTTATGAAGACACACCCGCAACTCTTGTTTTTCTCTCCCTTACGGACGGGCAACTTTCTTTTTTTCTAATTGTGAAGCTATTGCCGTTGTGGTTTTTGTGTGGTTTTCACCAAAGCTCATCATTTTGTTTTGTGGCTTGCCAAACGAATGCTTCTGATGGCCTTAATTCATAGCTAGGATAAATACCAAATTAGTCTTAAATTTATTATATGTATGCCAATTCAGTCACAACTTCTTTAATTTTCTGAATGTAGTCTTAAATATTTGCATGAAATTCTAATGTAATTTTTTTGGTTGATTGCCGTCGAGAAAATTGCTAGCATGACGTTTAATCATCGTCAGCTGTCCTATGTGGCACTGTCCTTTATGGCATTGGACAACTTTATTCAAAATAATGTTTTATGGATCACTACGACAATTTTTGTTGGTAAAAAATTCAACGGCCATATTAATTTTTGGAACTCTTCAACTGCCTTATCTTCTTCCTTTAACCACTTCAATTGTATGCCACTATCGAAAGAAGACGAATAGGGTAGACTAGACTTGAATTCTCTCACTTCTTCAATTAAGCGCATTTGCCAATTGCGGCTTGTTTACTTTTCTAGCTAGCTGTATATCCACGGGATTCAATACAATCGCATGGTTATAATATGAGAATGTGGACTCTGTTATTAATAAATGATTCATCTAGAACTATTGAAGATTTAAAATTTACTTTCCGTATTAATATGGGTCTAAAAAGTAATATCTTTTTAAGTAAATTCTCCTTCACCATGGTAGATTTTGTTCTCTTCTCATTGTAAGAACTATTTTAAATTTCAAAATGACAAACCATATTCAACCACATAATAGGCCACATTACACGTGACACTTTTAGCTAGAACAATCCACAAGGGAAGTAGGATTTAAATTCCTATGGTCCCTCTCACTTTTGTTTTTTTATTAATGAAAGACAGAAAGCAATGTTTTGCAGGTCGCACTCTTTCCCGCCAAATCTGTGCAAAAAGGTGGTCTGTGGTCGCCAGTCATGCAACGTTCCCCCGAAACCGAGCATAATCACCTCCGAATCCACATTAGAAGCAAACTCCATTTTTAAATTCCATTTGTTTGAAGAAAAACTGTTTTTGAAAAGTTATTTTCTGACTTGCGGCATTTGTATGATGGAAAATTAATCAATCTAGCGTAAATGTTTTCCAAAAACTGAAAACAACAATTTTAGATAAGAGGAAAAGGATTTCTCTTTCTGATAAGATGGAAATCACTTTCCCCAAACGACTAAACAAATGAAAATTGACTATTTTCCTTGAAAACGATTTTCATAACAAATATTTTTCTTTATCATAAGATTTCAGTGAAACAAATACATCCTTTTTAGATTTTCCCCCATCCCCTATCCATCATGTTCCACTAGTTCTCCATTGATCACCACGATTTTCAGAAGTCTCTCATATGTTCTACTGGCACATATCAACCACCGTTCTTCTTAGCCACTACTGTCACATAAAGTACAAGCACAATGACATACTTAAATGTCCCATCGCCTAATCGCTCTCACGGGTTATTCTAGAACACGCTTGTCCTTCATGAATTTCATTTAGAAATTTTCATGAGAAAATGTTATAATCTTCTTAATATTGTGTGGAGAAACAAACTATATTTATCATGACATCGTAATTTATGGAAAAGGTGTATATTATAATTGATATCCGGAAGTAAAGTTGATTATCAGACTTTTTAAATAAATGTAGTTGCTTATATTGTGAAATAGACCTACTTAGTATAAATTGGCTATGATTGTTTTCTCTGCTTGCAAAGAAAATTAAAGAATTATTATTCCTTAATTGTACAAAAATTAGCTTACCATAAAAGAGTTATTATGTGAAGAAAATTTGATCCAAATAGGAAGTTTCCTAATTTAAATAAGTTTTCTATTTTGGATCAAATTATATCTATATATATATATATATATATATATATAAGAATTGGGTCTTCTGTTGTGAAGAGTGTCAAGGAGATGGCTTTTTCGTGAATTACACCATCAAGCAATCTAAGATTGTTGAAGCTAATTAATTCTGGTGAATAAAATTAGTGAACTCCTTTATGAGATTAAGATATTATTTTGTGAAGAATTATGATGACTAAATATTTTGTGAGTTATTTGATATAATTAGAGGCTAGAAACAGTTAGAATACTTGATTGACTCAAGTGTTATTGTAATTTCTATTTTATTGCTTGATCTACACCTATGCTGCTCTCATCCTAGAGTAAATCTAGTGGATGAGTTATTTCTTAATTCTATTTATCTTATTATTTGATCGCTTATTTTTAGCAACCGTTGTTGCATCCTAATCCTTATTTCTTCCAAATTAGTGACCAAAACCAAAATCGATCAAGCCCATCATCACTCAGATTCATAGGGCCCAAAAATATGGGAACAAAATAATGTCAAGAAGCAGTGAATTCACGACCGAACTCACACGCAATCATTATTCCTAGTATAAACAAACGAAAGTTGAATAAATAAACTATTCAATTGATGTGGTAGCACTTAATCCAAAGTTATAATGTACATATCTTCTAGTAGTTGAAGTAAGATGCATGCAAACTTATAATACACTCATAGCCCAAGATTCAAAGTCCTATAAAATCAAGAATATTTTGTGCACGTTGTTCGGAAGGTTGGAACCCTCCCGAAGGCTATAAGATGCCCTGAGGAGGTCTGACGGATCACTAAGTACGCATAAAGGCTCCCTTTGCGAGGCGGTATTAGTACTTGGTATAGGCTTCCCGAATCCTATTAATTTCAACTTGATTTTCTCATTTAATTATTGAATTTGATTTACTCTAGAGTAGCCAATAACCCTTTTGGGCTGGTTAATAGCTTTGGCGTCCATCTTACTCTTTTGAATTTGATTATGCTAGATTAATCTAATACCTTGTTGCTAGCTTTTCTCTTTTAAGTAAGACGTTTTTCATGTGGTATTTCCATTTTACTCCTGAACATGGTTCTAGATGTCCATGTACAAATACTCAAGCAAATTAATCAATAATAAAGCATATAAAGTATGGAAAGCAAAATAGCCCGAGCCACATGGCGCAAAATTAATACAGTACCTCGTTAATACACCCTGGAAAACACTCCCGAGAGTGGTAAATGAAAGTATAATCAATGAGGAATCCAAACCATGGATGTCTTAAGTTGCCTGTAGAGCCCCCACAAATACTCAACCCCTTCGTCTTCCGCCTCAACCGCTACGTCTCCCGGTCGCTGCATCGCCGATGCCTCCCGTCTCGGCTCCGCTGCATCTACGCCGACCGCATCCGCAGCCCGAGCCTCGCTCTGGTGCCGTCTCTGTCTCCCCGGCTCCCGCGAGGTTCCGCTTGCGGTGCGTTCCGAGCTCCGCTGCTCCTCTTGGCCCATTCGGCGGACGCGGCTGTGGCGGCGGGGAGGCGGAGTCGACGGTGAGGATGGGAAGGAGAAATCGGTCGTGGATGGAGCCGAGGAGGCCTCAGGGCGTCACCTCCGATGTGATAATTCTCGACGTCGGAGTAAGCCCCTCTCTCTACGTGAATGTACGAGCTAAAGCTTCGATTTTGTTGATGCTTGTCCAACTTTCCCTGATTATAATGCTGAAAATGTTATTACGCGGTGCGTATCCTGTTCCTTTTTTCAGTGTGCGGCCACTTCAGTGTCTCTGTTTCGTCTCTGCAGGGAATGACTTGTGGGGGATGTGCAGCGGGTATGAAGAGAATTTTGGAAAATCAAGTGAGTTTGCCACTCTGCTTTTGTCTTTCTTGTAAGCCATCTTTCGTATGAAAAGAATCGTCATCGACTTGAATTAAACCAAGTGTGAGAACTGTCATTTTCTGAATGTGATTTGAACCCAGCGTGTTCTCTCTTTTTTTCTGCTCTAGCATTGGACAGCCTCAAGTATCTGCTGCCAGCGTAAATCTTACAACCGGGACATCTATTGTATGGCCTGTATCTGAAGCCAAGGCCATGCCTAATTGGCAAAAAGAGTTGGGAGAAACACTAGCAAAACACTTGACAAATTGTGGCTTTAAGTCTAACCCTTGAGGTAAGTGGTTTTATTCACCATCTGCCTGTTGCAGTTGAATGGGGTTTGGCTGACATTCGTGGATGTCAATGCCGCATATAATGTACCTTTTATCACAGATTTTATGTGTCGAAGACTCCATCTACTAGTTGGAAGTACGAGTTTTTATATCTGTAATTTTCCCTGTCATATAATGCAAACTAACTCCGAGAAGAATATTTTTAATGCTGGGGGTGGTTGACAAGTTCTCTGAACGCTCTCATAGATTTGGTTTTGTGACTTTTGATGAGAAGCAAGCAATGGATGAGGCTACTGATGCTATGAATGGGATGGACTTGGATGGGAGAAATATCATTGAGGAAAAAGCTCAGCCTCAAGGTTCAGGTAGAGACCAAGATGGTGATTGCAGTTGTGATTGTGGCCCTAATAGGGATAGTGGTACTCGAGGAGGATCAGGAAATGACTGCTAAATCAGGACTGCTCTGGTCCCTACGAACACCGTGGTACAGGAAACTTCTGTTTGGGGGAGAAAGAATATTCCTGATAGGTATGCACACAGGTTTCTTTTCAGATATATTAAAGCAGTTGATGCTGTGCTGATTGAAAAATATTTTGTGCTTGTAGCAGCGCAATTGGAGGTACTGCTGTTACTTGCTGGAGCCAAAGTCCCTTATGTTGCATCTCTCCTTTATTGTTCTCTGGGTGGACAAATCTGCTTGATCAGTCTTTTGATGTGCGAACTTTGGCTAAAAGATTCAACTATTTAATGTCCGTGAATGCTCGTTTTGATATTTTGGTCTGATGACATTGCTTGCTTGACTTCAAAAATCAAATTTGGTCTTACTCTATCAATGCTATAATGGGTCCTGGATTCTCTTTGGGTTACATACTTTAGCACTTGCAAATCCATCTGAGATCAATCTTGGTTGACTTCTACATTGGCATTTGCGACTGCGGAGTGCAGACAGCTTTTCGGTGTCTTGATGGCTCTTTTGAGGATAGGGCGAGAGATTGACCTGTGGAAGTATTGCCTTTTCTCTTTGCAAAAGGGAAGCTGCCTTAGAAATGAATGTCCATTTTGGCTATGATTTTTCAAATGTCTTAACTTTTTGAAAAGGAGTTAAGTGGGTAAACTCTATGTTTTCTTATACACATCTGTTATGTGAGCTTTCTGTCTATAGTTTGCACTATATTAACTCACTAAGCTTTTGGCAGGATTCTTGGCCGTTTGTGGTGGTTTGATACACGGTGCCGTTACTTTCGTGTTGTAGGACGTGGTATTAGTCTTAAAAATTCTGAAAAGTCCTTATGGTCTCAAGAAGCTATTCATATATGCAATTAACTTGGTAAAATTCCGTTTCACCCTTCACACACTGTACTGATGGAGGAGTTCCTTTCTTGGTAAAACGCGGAGATCTTTTGGAAGCGTTAGCGTTGGTGAGCATGGCAATTTGATTTGCATTGTCTTCTTCCTAGCGATCTCCGGTATTGTATCACCATCTTCAGTGGAAGATTGCTGGTCTCTGTCTCCTCTGTTTGCATTGATCTTCGCTACACACATTCAGCCAGTCATTTGTGATTGATCATGTATCTTCCCCCTTATTTTTTTAGAAGTTGTGCTTGCTCCATCTAAAATTCGTACAGGATTTGATACTCTTGGAATAAGAAAAACCGGATATGATCATCTCCTTTTCAGTTTTTCTCTGCAGTTACTTGGTTAAGGTTATCGTACATTCTTAAATATGGCTCCGTAAATGAATATTTTCTTTTCCCGTTGCTTGTCAAAATATTTGGAGATCAAATTGGCAATATGTGCGCGGCAGGGAAGAGTACACTTCTTCCTTGTTAGAATCAGAGAGGAATTTAATCAAAGTATTGGTTAATTTTCAAATAGAGTTTGACAGTAGATTCTATCAGTTTTCTGTTAATCTATGCGACTTTCTTTATATAGTTATTTCTTCAATATCTGAACTAATCACATGCATAACTTGATCCCTAATGTCAAAGACTTTCTTAATAGATTTTTCATAATTTCAAAATCATTCCGAGTCCCCCAAAAAAAAAAAAAAGCTGAAATAGGAAACCCAAAGGATCTTAATCATTATGTTACAAAGTACAAAAATGTCCATTGGAACGTGGTGACTGAATCACCATATGAGTTATAATAACTCCACACTAGGAAATAAAAACCTAAATAGCACTAACATTGACATGCGATACAAGACACGATATGCTGACACATCATTTCTCAAAAAATAGAAAATTCCAACACGTTGGAACAAGTGTATTAGAAATATATGTTTATATATACATAATAAATTTTCTTTTTATGATTATTTCAATCAAATTAATTTGAATCAAATTCATAAATAAATAAATAATTAAAAAAAAAGCCCAAAATGAATATACATTAAAAACATTAATTCAAAATTTATTAATATCCTTTATTGTTTCAATTTGACAAATTCAACTCTATTTCAATAATTCATAAAACTTGGAGAAAAAACAAGTAGTCCATATTCGGAACCTGCATGTTAGATATGTTGGAAGAGGAAAAAAAAAACTTAAAAGGTGAATTGTGTATTACGATAAGTGAGAGTCGAAGAGAAAAGAAAACTAGGTATTCTTCTTTCTCCATTTATTATTTTTATTGTTTTGTTTATATTTTGACTTCTCATTTATTGAATTTTAAAAATTGACCTTAATATCGCAATCACATGTCGGAAACTCATATGTCAGAATTCCGACTCAAGTGTCGGAGAGTGTTAGGAAAATTGACCAGGCATCGAATTTTCCGACACGTGTTGACCAAGTGTCCGAGAGTGTCGAACACGTGTTGAAGTATTCGACATGACACGAAAGCTTTTAGAGAATGTTGGTGCTTCATAGATAAAAATCATAGCGGACCACAAAGTCACATTTATGGAAATTCAAGACAATGAATTTAATTACATAGAGTAAATCTCGGAGGGAAAAGCTTGTGCGCGCAATGTTAGCGAAGTCTAGTTCTGTTGATGGACGAGGAGACCATAATAGCAAGCATGGACTGCGTTTTAATCTTGTGGTGAAATTTCATCATCATATGCCCTATGTCTTCAGTCTCATCTCCTCCATTATCCACCGATGCTTCCATTGCTTCAGCCTCTACACAGTCCAAGTGCGTGCCATAATCGCAGTCTGTGCAATAGTAGCACCAGCATCCCTTGGCGATGCTCTCCCGGCACATGTCAGATCAGGCTCTATTCTTGCGTTTGGGAGTAGCACAATGTGAGAGGTTGCTCGTGGTCCTTGCGCTTCGCCATTGTCACCAAGTCAGTGCACTCCGCATAGAGATCATAATGGCGGATCGAGCAGTTGTAGGAGGATGTGGAGCAATAACATCTCGGGAAACATTCCTTCTGAGATCAGAAATCTGAACAAACTGAAGATTTTGGATCTCAGCCAAAATAAATTATCGGGGCAAATACTGGAATCGTTTGGGAATTTAAGGTTATTAATTGAATTGTCTTTGCACAACAATAATTTTCGGGGCTTGATACCATCGTCTCTTAAAAATTGCCAAAATCTACTTCTCTTGGACTTTTCGACCAACAACCTCAGCGGTCATGTACCCCGAGAAATTATGGGCATCTCATCTTTGTCGATTTACCTTGACTTGTCTCAAAATAATCTTATTGGCCCCATTCCAGAAGAAGTTCGAAAATTGAAAAATCTTGGCAAACTATATCTTAACGGGAACAGATTATCTCAACAGATTCCAAGCAGTATAGGCAATTGTATAAACATGGAACGCCTATATGTACAGGATAACTTCTTTGAAGGGCCCCTACCATCCATTATGAGTTACATGAGAGGCCTTCAGGTTTTGAATGTTTCCAACAACCAATTGTCCGGCCAAATCCCAAAATTTCTAGAGTCGCTAAATCTGACGAATTTGAGCCTATCTTACAACAATTTCGAGGGTGCATTGCCTACAGGAGGAGTTTTCAAAAGTGTCATTTCAACTTCGGTTGTTGGAAACAAGAAGCTTTGCGGGGGTCTCCCAGATTTTCAACTACCCAAATGCTACTACAAAGAGTCAAAATGGATGAGAATAAGTAGAATTGCAAAAATTCTTATATCTATAGTCTCTGCTCTTGTTGGAGTAGCCTGCATACTGTCTTTGTTATACTTCTTCTGGTTTAGACACAATAAGAATGCATTAGCTTCAAGCTCTTCTGAAGACAGACTTTTGCATGTTTCTTATCACAATCTACTAAAAGCGACATGTGGATTCTCCTCCGCCAATCTGCTTGGTGTGGGAAGTTTTGGGTCTGTGTACAAAGGGCTGCTTGATCAAACTCAGTCGGTTGTGGCCATCAAGATTCTCGACCTTACATGTGATGGAGCTTCCAATAGCTTCATAGCCGAGTGCGAGGTCTTGAGAAGAATCCGACACCGTAATCTCGTGAAGGTACTCACGGCATGTTCTGGGTTTGATTTTAATGGAAATGATTTCAAGGCACTGGTCTACGAATTCATGTCGAACGGAAGCTTGGATGAGTGGCTGCACCCAACAGCATCACAATACACAGAGAGAAACAAGTTGAGTCTACTTGAGAGAGTCAATATTGCAATCGATGTTGCTTGTGCACTAGATTATCTTCATCATCACTATGAAATGCCAATAGTTCATTGTGATCTAAAGCCAAGTAATGTCCTTCTTGACGATGAAATGAATGGACATGTAGGCGATTTTGGGCTTGCCAGGTTCCTTCCAGAAGCAACACATAAGTTGCTAGTCGATCAATCGAGCTCTATCGGAGTAAACGGATCTTTTGGCTACGTAGCTCCAGGTAATGAAGCATACCTTGGGTCATTCAGTTTGTTTCTTTGAACACATAATTGTAGATAGATCCTTAAAGAAAAAAGGCATAGACATAAAACGTCACCAAATATATTTCAAACTTAATCATTCACCTTGCATCAGTACATTGTTGATTGTTGTAGAGTATGGCGTGGGAAGTGCGGTATCTACAGAAGAAGATGTGTATAGCTTCGGAGTCCTCATTTTGGAGATGTTCATAGGCAAGAGGCCGATTGATGACATGTTTGAAGATGGGTTGGACCTTCATCACTTCACAAAGGCAGCTTTGGCAGATCGAGTGGAGAAGGCAATTGATCCCATTTTGCTTCAAGAAATCGAGGAGTTGGAGAAGAGATGAACAATTGTTCCAAAGGGCAAGAACAAGAGCTAGTGTAGTATCAATGATTGTTTGGTTTTTATCATCGAAGTAGGAATCACTTGCTCTTTTGAGTCTTCGAAGGAGCGAATGGACATCTATGATGCATTGACTAAACTCAAGGAATGAGGAAGAAACTTCTTGAGTTCATTGTCACTATCTAGTTGATGTCAAATTTGAACTTCATATGGAGTCATGTGGTCTTCATGGTCCTTGCTTTTGGTTTTTCTTCCTTTGTAATTCAACCATTCTCTAGATGTTACCTTTTGTCTTTCAACAACAATTTAGTCTTCATGGTGGGTGTGCACTACTTGTACCTATAATTTTAGTAAATGTTAATTTTGTTGCGTCATGCGGACCAATAAGCTAGGCTACTGAAACCCAAGTGCTTTATTCTTTCTTTGGTTCTTGTTTGTGTGTGTGGCTACTATTAATGGTGCCTTTGGTTTTGCATAAACAAAAGCGGTACACCCTTAGTTGTTCGTTTGGCTTCCACCTGAAGTATCCTTTGGTCAAAGAAGCTCTAAAAAAAGCTGCTCCAGTGACTCCTGATACTGTCATTGTAAAACAAAGTATCTAGGCATGGGAGCCCTTCTGCAAGTTTCCTCTATTGTGATGAGGATTCTTTCGCAGCCATGGAAGAAACCAATTCTTGGCTGTTAATCATTGTGTAGCGCATATTGAAATGGGCAGGATAGTGACTGGTTCTAATGATCCCGTTGTGTTGTAGGCAAGTGGTGGAAACACATCGGTAATTGCCTATGGTGAGGGAAGGCATCGGATTTTGGAGACAATGTGATGTTGCTGCTGCAAACTGCTTAGACAAATTTGCTAGAATCTTGACACTGTCCAACAATTCGAGCCTTGGATACATCATGGAGAAGGTATGTCACCAGAAGTGCCCGTGAAGATCTCTATTTTGTCCATGTGCCCTTGACTTTGTCTTAAAACTGTTCTTATTTGCACTTCACTTTATTTTAACTAATTAATTTATTTTCCTTCAGCGGGTTTAAAATCAACTAAAAACGAATTACGGTGGCAAGGAAGGGACAGCAACAATTTTGTTTCAGCAGTAGGCAAAGGAAGAAGCAAAGGATAGAAAAAGCAAAGGAGGAAGCAAACGGTAGAAATCTAATTCATGCATTTTTTTTTTAATCAATTGCAAATTTTGGACAAGAGTTTCAGTCTGTCGGAATAAGTCGGCTAATAAAAATTTGATTGGCCGGCAAACTCAGCCCCTTAATTGAGATTATCTTAATCACTTATTTGAAGGACGGGGTCGGAGATCTGGAGCTCGAGCGGCTCCTCCTCCTCTTCCGCCTTCCGGCGGGAGGGCTTGCGGAGGCGGTCGCGGTTCTTGACGAAGAGGTCGATGAGTGAGGTGGGGAAGCCGGTCTCGACGACGAGGGAGCCGCCGCGGCGCGGGGAGGACTGGAGGTCGGCGACGAGGCGGGAGATGCGGGTGACCCTCGACTTCTTCCATGGCAGGGGCATGATCCCCCACCTTCTGCGACACGCGCAGAGCAAGATCGAAAAGGAGCGAGAGATGGTCGAGATGGTGGAGGGAAAAAAATGGTGATAAAGAAGAAGAAGAAGAAGAAGGAAAAAAGAAAAAAGAAAAAGGAAAGATCGATGAAATGGTTCGGTGAAGTGGAGGGGGGAAATGAAATTTCCACGGTGGGATTCAACGTTTGTTCTTCACTTTTTATTTTCCTCGCTGTTTCTCCCTCTCTCTCTCTCTCTCTCTCAGAGGATGTTTTTCACGTGACTCGAATAGGGGAGAGTGGGAGGGGAAATCCGCGCCGTTCTCCGCGCCCACGCGAGCCTCGCTCGATCTCCTCCGTCGAATTATGCGGCCGTGGGCAGGACCCATAAATCCGACGGTGGATACTCGTTGGGTTCACGTAAGTCCTGTCCACGGAAGTATTGCTCGGAAATTGGCGCTAGCAGCGAGACAATGACTGCGAGTCTGCGAGTAGGGGCCGATGTGAACGGGAGGGAGTGTTCAACTGACGCGTTTCTCTGCAGTTGTGTTTTCGGTTTTCGTATCAGTTTCTTCCGTTCACGCATTTCTTGGGTTTCCATTCATCTATGCTTTCTGGTCCAGCTGGAGACCTTAAACCGAGCCGTCTGGAAAGCCCCCCCACGGACGTAAAACGTGGGGGTTTGCCCATGGGGGGATCGGCCACGGGGTCCTTAACCAGGATACCCTGAGACCCCCCGCTGGAGCAGGGAGGCTAACCGCCACAGGCTCCGCTGCATCTACGCCGACCGCATCCGCATCCCGAGCCGAGCTCCCCTGAGGTTCCGCGTGCGGTGCGTTCCGAGCTCCGCTGCTCCTCTCGGCGCATTCGACGGACGCGGCGGCGGGGGCGGAGGAGTCGACGGTGAGGATGGGAAGGCGAAATCGGTCGTGGATGGAGCCGAAGAGGCCTCAGGGGTGTCACCTCTGATGTCATAATTCTCGACGTCGGAGTAAGCCCCCTCTCTTTCACTCTCTCTATATCTCTTGCACTTTATGTGAATGTACGAGCTAAAGCTTCGATTTTGTTTTTTGGGGTATGCCCACTTGAGAGTCTCTGTTTCGTCTCTGCAGGGAATGACTCGTGGGGATATGCAGCGAGCCTGAAGAGAATTTGGAAAAGTCAAGTGAGTTTGCCATTTCTTTCATTTGGGAATATCAGTGCTGCATAAAACGTGCCCTTTATCACAGATTTTCTGTGTCAATTACTCCATCTACTAGTTTAAAGTATGAACTTTTATATCTCTTTGGCTTGTCTAAGGTACATATCAAGAGTTGGGTTTTACTTGCTTAAGATGCACTTCCTTGTCATCAGAAGAAAACAAAGGCCAAAGGTTACGTAACAAGGAAAGCTGTTGGGCACTACTGTAAAAGGTTTTCTTTTGAAATATTGAACTGGCCTCTTGAGTATGGAGAATCTCAGTCACAATTGTAATCAAATAGTTAGAGTTGTCGCCAGTACAGAAATGTCGCCAGCCCTTGAGTTGCTACATTAGTTCAACATGGTGCTTGCAATAACTGTACCTTTTTTTGTGTCATCATCATTGGTCAGCCTTGGCTTCATGAATCTTTGTTGCTTATTGAGAGTAGTCCAGAAATTCTTACTTCAACAAAGCTCAACATGGAGTTGAAATCTCTGTTACTCATTGAGATTTTGGGGTTTAACAAGCCACACAGCGTGCAAATACCGTGCTTATTTTAGTGTTGAAATTTGGCAGTCACGATGCATGACAGGAGAGGACAACCAAATAAAACTTCATAGTTCTGACTAAACTTATGCAGCATATTGACTTGCGGTTTGAAACCCTGAGAACCTAGCTAGGGAAAAAGGGGCAAACTATGAAGGATAAAACATGTCGCTTTTGCTAGATTTTCTTGTGGAAAAACCATATTCGTGGCAATGGAGACTGAATTGTGGTCCCTTATTTGACTGAACAATTTAATTTGATAGCTAGTTTTAGACTCTAAAATCCTCATTACTTATTCTCGTTGAACGCTTGGATGCAGGTTGGTGGTTGGATTTGAAAGAAAAATCTCTTGTTGTAGTTTTAGAGGCTAGTCGTATTGCTTTTTAAATAGATCAGAGTGGACACTCCATGTTCATTGGCGGAACTCACCAAGTTTTGGATTGGTACTCCTATCTACAAAATGGTTTTGTGTCATCTATTAAAAAATTTTACTTTTCAATAGAACAGTTGACATAACACATCTAGTATGGAAAATGTAGGGGAAGTTGTATTTGCCATTATGAGCTAGTGTGGGTCCCTAGAATTTTGTAACTTGATCAGTCAGGTCTAGTTTAGTGAGTGTGGGCAATAACTGCTCTAGCATTGTATTTAGTTTGTATGCTTCGGATCAATTAACTCTAGAAACCTAAGGTTCTCATTTTTTGGAACATGAGATGCATCTGTGCTGAAATTTCATTTGGTATATTTACTATCCTTGATATGATTATGTGGTGATGAAGTAAGCATATTAATATCACATAAGTGTCATTTCAAAAACCATCCTCAATTTGTTTTATACATCAAATACCCTCCTCGCATTTCAAAATCTACATCATGCATCTCCCAACCTAAATTGACCGATTTGCTCCTATGCATGCTTGAGATCTAAACCCAGAAAGTGGAATGCAACATTGAGGATGGGGTAATTCGAGAAATATGTATGGGTACGAGATGCAACCCGAAATCCACAACAACAACCAAAAGAAAAAAGTGAGAGTGATTATTGTATGTTCTGGAATTTGAGAATGGGGCATTTGATATGAGTAGCAAAGTCTAGGAAAATAGCTGTAATTTTCCTTGTCATATAATACAAACTAGCAGGTGGTGGTTGACAAGTTCTCTGGATGCTCTCGTCGATTTGGTTTTGTAATTTTTAATGAGAACTAAGCAATGGATGAGGCTAATGAGGCTATAAATGGGACAGACTTGGAAGAGGGAAATATGATTGTGAAAAAACCTCAACATCAAGGTTCAGGTAGTGACCAAGATGGTGATTGCAGTCATGACCGTGGTCGTGATTGTGGCCCTAATCGGGACTGTGGTGGTGAAGGTGGAGGTGGAGATGGAGAGTGCTTGTCACAAGCCTGGGCATTCTACAAGGGAGTCTCCTACTGAAGAGGGCAGAGGACGTAGGTATTTGGGGAGGAATGACAGGTATGGAGGTGGAGGAGGTGGTGGTGGTGGTGGTGGTGGTGGACATTGTGGTCCTGATCGAAATGGTGATCAATCTGGCAGGCGCAATAGAGATGGTACTTGAGGAGGATCAGGAAATGACTGCTATAATCAGGATTGTTCTGGTCCCTATGGACGTTGTGTTACAGGAAACTTCTGTTTGGGGTAGAAAGAATACTCCTGATAGGTATGCACACAATTTTTCCAGTTATAGTGAAGTAGTTGATTCTGTGCTGATTGAAAAATATTTTGTGCTTGTAGCAGGGCAATTGGAGATACTGCTGTTTCTTGCTGGAGTTGTCAAAGTCTCTTCTGTTGCATCTCTTCTTCACTGTTCTCTGGGTGGACAAATCTGCTTGATCAGACTATTGATGTGTGGACTTTGGCTAAAGAATCTGACTGTATAATGTCTGTGAATGCTCGTTTTGATGTTTTGGTCCAGTGACATTGCTTGCTTGACTTAAACAATCAAATTTGGCCTTACCATTTCAATGCTATGAAGGGTACTGGATTCTCTTTCAATTACATGATTTAGCAATTGCAACATCTGAGATTGATCTTGGTTGACTTCTTCATTGCCACTTCCAACTACGGAGTGCAGACAACTTTTTGGTGTCTAGATGGCTCTTTTAAGGATAGGGCGAGAGATTCACCTGTGGAAGTAATGCGTTTCTCTTTTTAAAGAGAAGCTGCCTTAGAAATGAATGCCTGTATTGGCTACAGTTATTCAACTAACTTTTTGAAAGGAGTTAAGCAGGTAAACTCTATGTTTTGTTATACACATTTTATTATGTGAGCTTCCTGTCAATAATTTGCACTATATCAACTTTGCTAATCTTTTGGCAGGATTCTTGGCTGTTTGTGGTGTTTTAATACGCAGTCCCATTACTTTCATGTCATAGGACGTGGTTGTATTAAAAACTCGCAAAAGTCCTTTTGGCCTCAAGAAGCTATTCTTATATGCAATTAACTTGGTAAAATTCCGTCTCACCTTCCACACATTGTGCTATGGTGGAGTTCCTTTCTCAGTAAAATGTGGAAATCTTTTGGAAGCTTTGGTGAGAATGGCAATCTGATTTTCATGATCTTCTTCCTAGCTATCTCCTGTCTCTTATCACCATCTTCAGTGGAAGAGTGCTTGCCTGTCTCATCCGTGTGCATGGTGCTACTTTTGTGTTAGGTTTCTTGGATAAATTTCCCTTTCAGGTGTAATGACGGCTCTTCCTATGAATCGGCTATGTTGCTAATAAGCACATGGTTCTTTTCACTTCTGCATTAATGATCTTCGCCATGCACTTTCACCAGTCATTTGTGATCATTTATCTTCCCCTAGTTCTTTTAGAAGTCGTGCTAGCTCCATTTGAAATTGATACTGGGTTTGTGACACCTAGATGTGGTATATTCTTGGCATAAGCCAAAAAGCTGAGATGATCATTTCCTTTTCAGTTTTTTCTCTGCAGTTACTTGGTGAAGGTTATTGTGCATTTTAACTATCGTTCTGTTCATGAATTTTTTATTTTCTGTTTTCTCGTTATGCTTGTCAGAAAATCTGGAGATCAAATTGGCAATACGTACTCAGCAGGGAAGAGTTATCTATTCTTGTTGGAATTTGGTTAATTTTCAAGTAGAGCTTGACAGTACATTCCTATCAATTTTCTGTTAATCTATGCAGAATTTCTTTATATAGTTAATCTTTAATCTCAGAGCTAGTCACATACATAACTTGATCCCTAATTTCAAGGATCTTCTTAAATAGTTTTTTCATCATTTCAAAATCATTTTGGAATCCCGAAAAAAATGAAGCTGAAAATAGGAAACCCGAACGGCCACAATTAAACAGTACAAGGATATTAATCATCAATTTACAAAGTGCACGGGGAGGTGGTGGGGGATTCGCATCTGGAGCATTGAATTGGATGGTGAAGCCCTTGTTGAAGGGTTGGCAAAGGATCGCGTTGTGTGGATGGCTGAAATGCTTGTGCGACTCCATCTATGTACCAGGCTCCGTGTGCGCACATTCGCTTATGTGTGTGAGAGAGCGCAGGGTTGGAGGAAGGTTGGCTTTTGTTTTCTCTAGGAACTCCTCATATATGTAGGAGAAAGTGATGGTTAAAGTAAATATATTGAATATCCTTTGAATGACCCGATGGACATAGTCAGTCATATTATGCGGAAACTGTGTGAAAACTTTTGTTTTTCAGTTGGATCCAATATGGATCACATTATCTCTTAATATGTGCTTGGCATAATATATTATATTAACTATATATAACAACTTTCTCAAGCAATGTTAATCATCTTTCTTCTTTTACGCTATAAGGGCAAGTACATTGAGCATGGTAACCTATAACATTACATAGCCCATTCTCCGAAATTGGAAATTCAAAAGCAATTTGTGTCATTATCCCCAAAAATAAAAATCATTTCATTCGTCAATATTAATTTAGAAAAATACACAACGACCATGTCTTTTTATTTGAATTAATACCATAAAAAACTTCAATTCTTGTCACATAAACCTCTCGAAGTATCCGTCGCATTCACTTCAAATTAATTTTTATGTCACAAAAGAAAAAAACAAATCTCTAAACGGTAGACCACAAGAAAGAAATTCATATGGAGTCATGTGGTCCTCATGGTCAATGCTTTGTCTGGAATTGGATATGGAGTTTTGCCATTCGCGGGCATTTTGAATCTAGTTGTGACTTAGCAATTGAAGGAAGATCAAAATAGTTTATGTTGTCTTAAGCAAAAAAGAGCACTATCCTTTAGTTGTATGGAAAATTAATGTACTTTATTTTGTTTTAGCCCACAAGAAAGAAATTGTATCGCACCAGGAAAATGTAATAATATAAAAATCACCATAGCATAGCTCCAATGTAAGTATTTCTAGACATCTGGTAATATTGACTTTTGTCTTTTAAAACAGCTTAAACAAAAAAAAAAAAAAAAAAAAAATTTATTGAATGATTTTCCTCTAAAAGTTAAATGGTGTTTCAATTTCATAAGAGCTTATGAAAAGGAATATATGATTTCATGTATTAGTATTTGTTCATCTTATATCTATGGATGAAGCCGATGAAGTCGAGCTGAGATAATATAGGCTTCGTGATTGCCACATGGCAAATTTTATCACTATGATTGCAATGTGCAAACCATATGGCATAGTCGTGCCACATGGCCCATATTCCTCCAATTAGCATTAGTTTTATAATTTATCATCCTCGAGTATCTGTCATTTATTATATTCGAATTTAAACTTAAGGATGAATGAAAAGCAAGTGTATTATTCTTTAGTGCATTCGTCAATAAAAAAAATGTTAAAAAAATGTTGAAATACAATTCGATTATCCTTCCTAAAAATTTACCTTCTTTTGACTTATGTCATTGATTTTATATTTGAAAAAAAAAGATAAAGTGATGTAATTAATCTATTTAATCTGAAATTAATTTAAGAAAGAAATATTTCATATTAAATGGATAACACTCATAATTTGAAGTATAGTTTGGGTTAACTACATGAATAGAAGAATCAATTATCCATTTAACTCAAAATCAAATTGAAATAATGTGAATGATAACTAATTTTATCACTTGAATAAATTCTACTTAATATGCACTAAATTTAACATTACATTCAACTAATAAAAATTGCAAATTATTTGGATTACACCATTTAGTTTTGTTTAATTATTTTAGAATGCACTTGTTTTAATATCATTTATTTTAGATCAAGCTTATCTCATTTGAAGAAGCAAATTTGTTTAGCAACAATTGAAAATATCAATTTCCAAAATCCACTTAATTTATGCATTCATTTCAATACTTTTGATAGATGAAGAGATACCGAAAATTTATCGAATTGATCTTTCTTGGATACATAATATTTCACACAAACACGAAGCTCTGCTGGATTCAAGGTCATCAGGACCTAAGGATTCAAAAAAAATTATGAGTGATTTGAGATTAAGCCATAAAGGCCCTCAATTTTTTAGTACTTATATTTATCAATGTTGAAAATGAAAGTAAAATATGCTCCATAATAACTGAATATTGAATACCAAATAATACCAGTTTGTTAACAAGCATGAGCACCTTTAATAAGTTTTTTTGCAAAATATTTAGCAAGATTCTTATTGCCAGTAAGTATCTTTTTTCTATTGAATGAATAAGTGGCCTTCCCTTGGCAATTTGGTGATTTTCTGACTTAATTAAACCTTTTAAGCTTATTTTTATTATGATAACAAAATGTGTTTAATTTTACTAAGTGCTAAATATTTAAGTTTTCAAGACTTAATCAAGTTATCAAATAACCTGAAAATTCTGAAACTACTCTCCTCGGATTTACTCTTAGTAAACACCATTTTAATGTATTGTTACACAGATGTAAATTTGTTGACTATACATAAAATTTAGATGCAAACCAGTAAGTTACTGATCACCTTGACATTTAAATTCAAATATTAGATATTTTATGTTGACTTTAGTAAATTTAAACATGAAGTAGTAATTTCTTTTACAAGTAAAATGAAAAGGTGAAAATAGGCGATCGGTATTTACTCTCTATATGTTAGGTCTCACTGTCATCGTGAAATATTAGGTTTTAACCATGACTTTTCAATGCAATAGTAAGTATACAAACACGTCGAGTTAGGATTTTCTTCATAACATTGCTTGACTGTGATTAACTCTTTTATATTGGGCTACCCCGTTAGGTGATACACAAGAAACATTAAATATTTTTACATATCTACGAATTAAATTGAACATACATCAAAAAACTCATTAAATCACATTGAATAGATTAAAATCCAAAGATCACATTGCATATTGAATTAAAGTTCATCTCATATTAAATAAATTAAAGTTTACGGACCACGTTGTACACTACGCCTAAGTTCAAAAATCATTCTAAAGCCCTAGGCTTATCATTGCACAACCCAAGACAAACTCATCAACTGAGTCTACTCTGCGCAGCCCATTCCCTTCAACCCCATCAGAATTGAATTCATCAGGTCCACCCATTAATCTCAGTCAAGGCTTTGAAACTCACCTGTAACTGACTTCACGTTCAGGCCAAGAGGTTGAGAGGGAAACGGTGATTTTTTCGATTACGGTTACTGAAGGAGTTGGAGTCGATTTTCCTCGCCGATTTTAACTCCACGCCATCACTACAGAGGACTTCCCCCGTCGCCCTCCCCACGCCTTCGGCCATCTTTTCGCCACTGTTTCTCGCCATTCCGAAGCCGTGCGCACCCCCTTGTTTCCGAGACGACTGGGATCCCGAGGCGCGCTGACATCCAGTTTGAAGCTCTTCCGCATGTATATTGGACATAGGTGGAAAACGAGTATTATAAATGTAGGTAGATATCAATGACCGGGCATGACGAATGAATGAATAGAATCTAATTTTGGCTAGAGGAAGCTCGAGATGCTCTAATGGCTTTGGTTTTCAATATATAATATAGATAGAAATATAATTTAATAGGTTGAAATTCATAATTGATTTCTCAAATCTACACACTGAAATGAACCTGTTGAAGATACGCAAGGATATTCAACCGAATCATTCAGATATCATTGTACAAGTCAAGATCAATTAATATCGAATCTGATTTTGTATATAATATTGTTTCCTTTTATTTACAGACAACATGTATTATAATAGACATGCTCTGTACATCACATCAATATACTGAAATACAAGAAAAACTTCCCCCTCTCGCTTTCCTTCCTCTCGTTTTCTTCATCTTCTTTCATGGTATCAGAGCGGGTTACGAACCTTAAACTCGCTTCTTCCGCCTCGATTCATCCTCTTCTGGTCTTCTGATCTTCTACCGGAAAAATCTAGCTAACCTGCAAAACGCATTAGCACTCCGGCGCAAGAATCAGCACCTTAAAGAAATCACATTGAAACAGACGAAGGAAAAGGAAGAGAGGGAGATCTCCATACCGTCATGGCTGACAATCAACCTCAATCGAGGAAATTACTTATGGATACAACGACCTCAGAAGCACAAGATCAAGTGCAATCGCGACCTACCCTCGTGGGGAGGGAACAGGTTTAGGGGTATTGCCTAAAGGACAGGCCTAAGGCCCATGATTAGGTGCAAGCTCTCCCAAGCCTATACCCCGCGTGACGTTGGGATATATTATAAGAATTTTGCATAAAAGGAGTCGCCACTAGCCTATTGGGGTCGGCTAGAAACCAAGTAAGGCATGGGAGCGTGCCTCACTTCCTACGCAACCCGAGAATCTAGGTTCGGGGGACTTGATTACACTAATCAACCAATTAGTGCCCTTTCGGTACTTCGATCTTGTTCATTTTAACAAAATAAGTCTTGGTAGGCAATTTGAATTGATTTTATGCTTATCCACTAACATGTGAGGTGATCATGCGGGTGCGCAATCATTAAAGTAATAATCATAACTACCAAGATCCGAATTGCCATAAAATTAAGCACATGCCATCAAACATAATTAGATATGAAAATTAAACATGCAACATAATTAATATACGAGCATATAAAGGTCTAATTATGCTAAAATGGCAATACATGATCAAACCCCATCATTTTTGGATTTTTGAAATTTTTAATTTTTTTAATTAATTTTTTTAATTTTCTTTAAAAAATTGATCTTTCTAAATTTTCGATTTATTTTTATTTTTTTTAAGGATTTTCGATTTTTTTAATTTTCTAAATATTTTTAAAATTTTAATTTAAAAGAAATAATTTTTATTATATTTTAAAAAAAAGGGCGAACCGGGTCGGGTCCTGGTCGACCCGACCCGGTTCGGCCAGTCTGCATGATTCGGGTCTGGTCGGAGACCGGACCCGGGTTGGTCCAGCCGTAGGCGGGCTGATCGGCCCGCTTCAAAAGGAAATAATAAAGAAAAAAGAAAGAAGCCCACAAGTCTAGATCCTAAATTAGCCCAAACCCATCTTGATTTTTTTTTTTTTTTACTTCAGCCCACCTAAGGGTTCATTTTCTAATTAGGTGTTTCGGCCCAACCTAATCAGCCCACGGACTAAATGAAAAAGGGCCCAACACGAAACCCATCTCTTTTTTTTTTTTTTTTTTTTACTTTTTCTTTTTATCTTTTTGTGTTTTCTTTTCTCTTTTTCATTTTTGTTGTTTTACCCCGTTTCGATCGTCTTCTTCGGGCCTCTTCTCCCACGCCCGCAGCCAGCCGAGGCGAGCTGCCTCGGCTCCTCCGCCGGTCGGACGCCAACAACACCGCGAGTACCGACCGCCCTAAAGGAGTCGCCGACCCATCGTCAGCCGGTGGCTCCGTCCGACCGACGCCGAGCGCCGCCGTACCGGTTGGCCGATGTTCCGAGAGTCTCCTATTTCGTTGAGGTATGCGCGCTTCGTCTCACCCCAAACCGCGCGAGGGAACCTACCGAAAAGCTAGAAGAACGACGGGGACGATGCGTGACAAGGGTATGATCCCAAGCGGCGCTAAAAATCAAAAGCTAAGCTCCGATCGAAGGCTGGATGTGGCGGTTTCGTTGAGGCATTTCGACAAACATGTGGCGTGCACTAACAACGTTAAGAGATTTCAGCTCAGCCGGAGCCCGACTGCGCATCCGAACCTTCAACAATATACACCAGAACAGCCAACAAATAAACGGGGAAAGGTGGTGGCCGGAGCTCGCCCGAAACCGGACGGGATGAGCTCCGGCCGGAATGCTTTCAAAGACGCACTCCAACTGCTCAAAGAAAAATACCAACCCGGGTTCCTGCGGGAATGACAGCTTAGGGATATGTCGACGGTGGCGGCGGTGACTCGAAGAAACGCCAGCAGCGGAAGCGACGACTCGAAAGCGCGTCGGTGGTGGTGGTACTTCGGAGACGAGCGCCTCTTATCCCTGTTCCCTCCTGGTTCTCTGTACTGCTGGGCTTCGAGGGTTACGACGGTAGCCGGTGCCTGACCGGCGGAGGTTGGGTGGCAATGATTGACAACAATGGTGCGCCCTGATCCCCTCTTCCTCTATGTGTTTCTCTCTATTCTGGGCCTCTCTCCCCTCGGTCTGGGTTTTTATTTTTATTTTCGATCTCCCCGTGTCTTTGCTTTGGGTTCAAGATTACAGCTGCAGCTGACAATTCACCGGCGGCAGCTGGACGTCTGAGATTCCTCGGCTCCTTACCCGGCCTATTCTCCTCTCTTTCCTCTCGATTTCCTCTCTGTATTCTCCCTTTGATCCTCCCCTCCGTGTTCTCCCTTTTTTCTCTCTGTTTTCCCCTCTGTGTTCTTATACTTCCTGCAGGTATCCTGAGCGAAGACCCCCTGCCGAGCCAGCTGGTTGATCGCTCTACTTCCTCGACCCGCGGATCGCGCCGAAAGCCTTGCCATGCCGATCCTCCGCCTCGCCTCCTCTTCATCTTCCCGTTTCTTTCCCTTTTGCTCTCTCTTTTATCTTTTTTTTTTTTCCTTCTGCGGGAACTTGCACGAAGACTACGGTCGAGCTAATTGCCGGTCGATTGCTCCCGACCCGCGGAACATGCCGCGCACCTGCCACACCGGTCCTCTACTGCCGCTCTCGCTGCTATGCTTTGTTGCCACATCTTCGCAAGTCTTCAAGCGAAGACCAGCGGAAGAGAAGAAAAAGGGGCCGGGCCAACCGAAGAGAAAGGAGATTGGGCCGGCCCAATGCGAGGAGAATAAAAGAGAGGGCTGGTCGAGCCATGATCGAATCCGCCCGACCCGACCATTTTCGTTTTTTTAAGATTTATCTTTGAAATTTTTTAACTCTTCTTCTTTTTTTTTTTTTTTTAAATAACTTAATTAAATAATATACATATATATTTTTAAAATTTTCTTTTGTGACTAATTCCCAACATTTAATACTATTTTAAATCAATTAATCTAGTTGAAAAATTAGGTGTCAACAAATGCCCCTCTTTGAATGTAGACTCGAAGAGGTTGCCTTCAAAGACATGAAGACACCAAAATTATTTCGGCGGTAAAGAAACCCTAGATGCATATGCACGTATCAAAGCGATGGAAATGACTCATAATTATGAAAGTGCATCTTGTCAGTAAGAGGAAGAAAGACTCCGGGCTACAAAAGCCCACCGGGTCATAAGAAGGGAGTTGAAAGACTCCGGGCTACGGAAAGCCCACCGGGTCATAAGAAGGGGGTTGAAGGACTCCGGGCTACGGAAAGCCCACCGGGTCATAAGAAGGGGTTGAAGGACTCCGGGCTCTGAAAGCCCACCGGGTCATAAGAATGGGATTGAAGGACTCCGGGCTACGGAAAGCCCACCGGGTCATAAGAAGGGGGTTGAAGGACTCTGGGCTACGGAAAGCCCACCGGGTCATAAGAATGGGGGTTGAAGAACTCCGGGCTACGGAAAGCCCACCGGGTCATAAGAATGGGATTGAAGGACTTCGGGCTATGGAAAGCCCACCGATGACATGGTTTAAGGTTGACCATGAACCTTTGGAGATAACATGGTTTAAGGCTGACCATGAACCTTTGGAGATGGCATGGTTTAAGGCTGACCATGAACCCTTGATTTTTAGGGAGGCAACCTACTAACCCCTTTAAAAACTGCATGGCTTCACTGAGGAATCCTGTCAAACTCAACTTGAGTGAATGTCATTAGAGACGTCATCAAGAGACGTATTGGCAATATTGTAGCATTAATTGAACAAGCTAACCAAGCTAAGTCCGACTGTTTTGGAAGAAACATTTGATTTCAATCAGCATCATGTGGCGCAAAATTGTCATATTGCTTGTGGATATATCATTAATCATCAAATTCTCTAGGAGTCAAGTTCTTATCAAGACGATCACGACTTGTGAACAAGGTTCATTAAGCATGCCAAACTAGAGCTTCTTAGTCAGAAAGGGCTTCTCACGCACTTTCAATAAAATGGCTGCTTGATCCCATCCATTCATGTGGGAGATAACTGGTTGCTGAGGGTATCTCACATAACCCATATCAAAGGCTTTCAGAAGCATTCGCGACGAGCACAGTATGATCGATCAAAAAGGTCTTTTGAAAAAGTCGCAATATAGGCTCGTTTAGGGCTTACATGAAGAACTTGTCGCTTTGAGGCCAATAGGGGAACACTTATTGCTATCTTCGTCGGGTTTACAAGTCGAGAACTTGAAAGGTAAGACAAGATAGGATTACTTCCACTTCTTCAAGCAATAATTTCTTTGTGGCATTCTCATTTTCACTCGAATTATCCCAATCAGAAGAGACTTCGGAAGAGGGTTGTAATGTTGGCTCGGGAAAGGCTTGAAAGGCTTAACATTTTCAAAGGGCTTTTTAAGAGTCGGTGATCATCATAGCATCATGACCGTGTCATTCGATCTTTCAAGTCACTTGGCTTTTGAAACAGAGGCGCATCTCGAAAGTCCCTTAATTAACCATTTATGTATGGAGGTTTGCTCTTCTCTAATTTCATTTGCACTTGCGATGATTTTTTACTCGACACTTGGACTTTGATAATTTTTTCACATAAGATGCAGCCTTTTGGCTTTCTCTCTCGTTTTTTTTTTTTGACAGGCATTGACCTTGCTTTTACCGTATATACTTGCTTTTTCATGCCCCCTAATTTGTCGAACTTTTTTTCTCTTTGAACTTTTATAGCTCTTATGACTTTCGAGATATTTTTCACATTTTCTCGTGACTGTCAATTGTGTTTGGTCAATTCTCATGCCTTGCTCCAGTGAAGGGAGATGATCACCGCTTGAGGTTCAGAAATGAATAATCAGGCCCAAATTGGTTAAAACAATGGATATCAGTGTTTGGGTAGAGAATGAAATGCTCTTCTTCACTTTGGGATGAGTCAAGCTCTAATGAGAATTCCTTTGAAGCTATCACCGGAAGATTAATGCAAGTGAAAGTAATAGAATCTTTCTCAATCTTTCGTTCTACAACGTGATCACAACCTCTTATGCTGCCCCAATGTAGGGTTGTTCTTGACAATGGTACTTTGAAGTATCATCTTTTTTTTTTTCCAGCCCAAAGTGATAATAGGAGATTAGTGCAATGCTTGGGATTGATGAAGGGAACGCCTTTATCCTTTCGATCTTTGTGCTCAATGCGAATGAATCATTCGTCCTAAGAGAAGGTCGATTTTCACTCAACTCTCAAAAGTGTCTGGAGGATGTGTCCGTAATGGGCTTACCTTTCTTCATCCTAAGTACTTCTTGTTTGGCATGGTTAACCTTTCACTCTTTTGCCCAAATAAAATCATTTTTACGAGCCATTTGCTTGAGGGTCGCAGACGTGAAGTGTGCATAGTGACACCAAAGAATAGGTCATGCGAATCATGTCATGCATTTTTGTTTTTTTCCTTATTCTTTTGTTTGTTCGTTTTGCCCCCCTTTTTATCATCTCAACTTACCTCTCAAAAGAGACATTCAACCTGTTGTGCGAAGACTTGATGGATTCTTGAGTTGGTTCTTTCCCCTGCCATTTCCTCATTCGACGGTAGGATGTCTGAAACACAAATAGATATGCGTGTATGCAACATATGCATGATATCTACAATGCTATGCATGATGCTATGCGACTTGAATTGTGCATGAAGTGGCCCTCGGCCTCGATTTCATTCATGGAAAATACTTCTTAACGCATCGGCGTTTACGTGTCTAGGCAATTCCACGCCATCCATTTCAACTAAAATCATGGCACCACCAGGAAGAATCTTCTTAATAACATACGGTCCTTCGTAATTCGGGGTGAATTTGCCACGAGGATCTGGTATGATCGGAAGCACCTTTCTCAACACCAGGTCGTTGACTTCGAAGTGTCTAGGATGCACCTTTCAGTTGAAGACTTTTGCGACTCGTCTCTGATAGCACTGACCATGACACATAGCTTGCAATCTCTTCTCATCGATCATGTTTAACTGCTCATGCCTCTGTTGTATCCACTCAGTCTCATCAAGCGTAGATTGAGAAAGGATCCTTAAAGAAGGGACTTCAACTTCAACAGGCAAGACTGCCTCCATCCCGTATACTAGTGAGAAAGGAGTTGCCCCTGTGGAGGTGCGAATAGAAGTTCGATATGCCATTAGCGCGTAAGGGAGCCTATCGTGCCAATCACGATAATTTTCAGCGGTCTTTGATAAGATTTTCTTTATATTCTTGTTTGCCACCTCCACTGCTCCATTCATTTGAGGACGGTACGGTGATGAGTTCAAGTGCTTAATTCGAAACTCACTGAACAAACCATCTACAACTTTGTTATTCAAATTAGTGCCATTGTCAGTAATGATCGCCTCCGGTACCCCATAACGAGCGATAATGTCACGACGAGTGAACTTTGCCACATTCTTGGCAGTAACATTAACATACGAGTTGGCCTCGATCCACTTGGTAAAATAGTCTATCGCCACCAAGATAAATCGATGCCCATTTGAAGCTTTGGGGTTAATGGGCCCGATCACGTCAATTCCCCACATTGAAAAGGGCCAGGGTTGAGACATTTGGTGAAGTTTAATTGGGGGGGCATTTATCCTGTCTCCATAAATTTGGCACTGGTGACACCGTCGTACGTGCTGAATGCAGTCAGACTCTATGGTTAGCCAATAATAACCGAGTCGCATGATCTTTCTCACCAAGAAGTGTCCATTCATATGGGGGCCGCACTCCCCTTCATGTATCTCTTTCATCAAACGATCAGCTTCTTCAGCATCAACACACCTTAGCAATGTTGAGTCAAAGGACCTTTTGTAGAGGACATCTCCACTTTGGTGAAGAATTTCGATGCTAGCTTTATCAAATGCTTTCGTCGTCGCGCTTCACTTCCTTCGGGAATTCACCCTTCTGCAAATACTTCAAGATGTCGTGATACCAAGGTTGTCCATCCGGTTCCTCTTTAACCGTCATACAATAAGCCGGGCGCCAAAAGATTTCGATTCTCAGTGGTTCAATGTCCAAGCCTCCAGTTACTTGCAACATTGAAGACAAGGTAGTTAGGGCATCAACGAACTGATTTTGAGACCTTGGTAAGTATTCGAATGATATTTCTTGGAATTCTTCCGTCAACTCTCCTAGGAACTCATGATACGGAATTAATTTAGAATCATGTGTTCGCCATTTGCCTTCAGTCTGTAAGATGATAAGGGTTGAATCGCCATAAACTTGCAACTTCTGAATTTTCATATCGACGGCGGCTTGGAGGCCAAGAACGCATGCTTCGTATTTAGCGATGTTATTCGTGCAAGGGAACGTCAATTTAGCAGCGACGGGGTAATGTTGTCCATCCGGGGAGATAAGAACTGCCCCAATACCTGACCCGGCTAAGTTAACCGCACCATCAAAGTACATCGTCCATTTGTCGCTTGATACAAGTAAAATTCGCTCTTCTGCATCACTATCCTCATTAGATGCTCTGGATCTCTCAGAATTTTCTGCCAACATGTCTGTTATGGCTCGACCTATAACAGACTTTTGTCCCAAGCTTTGAACATCAAACTCAGAAATTAAGATTTGCCATTTGGCCAACTTCCCCACCAAAGTCGGCTTCTCTAAGAGATACCTGATAGGATCGTTTTCAGTCACCAACAAGATTCGGTGATGAAGTGTATACTACCGTAGCCTGTGCAAGACCCAAATTAAAGCCACGTAAGTTCTCTCAACTTCCGTATAGTTCATCTCGGAAACAGTGAACTTCTTGCTCAAGTAGTATATTGTGCATTCTCTCCCATCATTTGGTCTCTTCTGGGCTAACATAGCTCCCAATGACTCGTCATGTATGGTTAAGTACAAAATCAGGGGAATTTTAGGGAGTGGGGGCACTAAGACTGGTGCATGAGTGAGATAATGTTTTATCTTCTCAAAGGCACCCCGGCACTCGGCATTCCACTCGATCTTTGCATTCTTTTTCATGAGCTTGAAGAATGGCTTCGCCGTTTCAGACAACTGACAAATGAATCTCGCCACATAATTAAGTCGTCCCATTAGGCTGCGGACTTCTTTGATGGTAGTCGGGGGTCGTAAGTCGCAAATGGCTTTAACTTTCGACGGATCAATCTCTATGCCCCTATTACTAACCGTGAATCCTAATAGTTTCCTAGATTTCACTCCAAAAACGCATTTTGCGGGATTGAGGCGCAACTTGAACTTCCGAAGATGTTCAAACAACCTTCGCAAGACTTTAACATGATCTTCACCACGTCTCGATTTCGCAATCATGTCGTCGACGTATACTTCGATTTCCTTGTTCATCATGTCATGGAATAACGTGACCATGGCCCTCTGATACGTTGCCCCAGCATTCTTTAGACTGAAAGGGATCACTTTGTAGCAGAAAGTTCCCCAAGGAGTTATGAATGATGTTTTGCTTCTGTCTTCCTCCTTCATATGAATTTGGTTATATCCGGAAAAGCCATCCATGAAGGAGAATAACTCAAATCCCGCTGTACTATCAACTAAAACATCGATATGTGGGAGCGGAAAGTCGTCCTTGGGACTTGCTCGATTCAAGTCGCGATAGTCAACACACACCCTGATTCGCCCATCTTTCTTCATTACGGGCACGATATTTGCTACCCAATCAGGGTAACGAGTCACTTCAATAAAGTCTACTTTTAGTAGTTTCATCACTTCTTCTTCAATCTTCTTGGACAACTCTGGTTTACTTCTCCTGAGTCTTTGCTTCTTGGGTGGCATATTGGGGTCTATTGGTAAAGCATGTTCCACAATTTCAGGATCCAATCCCGGCATGTCGGCATATGTCCAGGCGAACACATCTTGATACTCTTTCAGAAGATTAGTCATCCTTTCTGCCTTTGATTCTGAGAGACAGGCTCCGATCTTTACCTCCTTGACATTCTCTACATCACCCAGATTTATGGTGATTGTTTGCTCTTCGGTCAACGGCTTCGATTCTTCGTGTCGATTCCACTCACGCTCGATCCACTTCTGATCATCGTCGTCCATGTCATCAGAACCTGAGGGACTCTCTTCATGCACATCTAAGTCACATGCGTCCTTATCATGATTATGCATAATGTAATGCCTGAGATGTGATGAAATGAGTTAGAGTAATGTCGACAACAAAGACGATGCATGTCATTTTCGAAAAAAATTTGAAGTATTTTTGTAAAAATTTCAAGAACTCGTCCTCATATCATTGGATTTCCTCGTTCTTGCAAAACAATCAAATAAGGGAGCATGTGGAGGCCTAGGCCTCATTGACCATCATAGGACTAGTTTGATGTGCTTCCACATGTCCTCAATAAAACATGTGTCTATTTTATTGAATGAAGAAAGGTAAGGCCGCATTTTAACACATACCACCCTCGACCAACGGCTCAAGATCGGGGTTGACCACAGTTCACGTTATAAATGAGAAAAACAAGAAATAGAGAAAGGAAAACTACAAGATCCTGCGCAGGGGATAAGACATAAAACGGAAGACTATGCTAAACAAGAGCTGCCCTACTCTGGAGGGATAGTTATGACTTCAGAGGACTCGGATTCCTCGCACGCCAAGATGGTGCATATGACATCCTCCTCGAATAGCTCGGTCACACCATAGATATTCTCGTCTTCCTCGAACAACATCCTTGGAGGTCCTGGAAACGTCTCCTCCAGCAACAGGGAAAACGGGCTTTGATAGCCCTCGTCCTCTTCAGTCTGGGCAATGCGTTCACTCTGGTCTCTGTACCCGCCTTGGCCTCCTTGGCCACCTCGGCTACCTCGGCCCCTATGTCTTCCACGGCTTCCTCGGTTGTTATGGCCTCCCCGCTTCTCGATATATCCCAAGCCTCTTCTTTTGAAGTTTTTACGAGCTTCAATGGGTTTTCGCACACCCTGACCATGCGATCCAAGACCCTCCGCAGGGTTATATCCGCTTGCCAGCATGATTTTTCCCGCAGCTATAGCTGGCCTAGACAATTCAGGATTCCTTGTGAAAGAGCATGTAGGCACATGAATCATAGACACTAGCTCTAATGTTTGAAAGCTGGATTCCTCAGTACATTCAGGCTCCACATAAGGGATAGCTGTCTCGTGGTAGATCTTGAAGTCAGACTCTCCATGGACTGTGAGAAGCCTGTTATCTACCACAAATCGTACTTTTTGATGAAGGCTGGAGGCAACAGCGCCTGCCGTGTGGATCCATGGCCTCCCTAGTAGAAAATTAAAAGCGCTTGGTATATCTAGCACTTCGAACGGGATTTGGAAAAGTACAGGGCCAATCAGCAGCTCAAGTTCAATTTCCCCTATCACCTCCTTCTTCATCCCGTCAAAAGCCCGAATAGTTGACTTGCCAGTATGAATTCTTCCAAGATCAACGCCAAGACGGTGGAGTGTAGCCAATGGGCATATATTGAGTGCCGAACCATTATCGATCAACACTCTGCAAACAAGTGTGCTCTCATGCTTCACCGAAATGTGTAGCGCTTTGGTATGATTAGGGCCCTCAGGGGGGAGATCTTCATCAGTAAAGGAGATTTGGTCTTTTAGTAGAATGGCCCCAACAAACTCTTCCAATTGGACTTCATCGATTGATTCCGGCACGTGCACCTCATTAAGGACTTTAAGCAAAATATCCCTGTGTTTCTCGGAAGATTTGAATAATTCTAAGAGGGAGATTTGAGCCGGCAGCTTCCGCAAACTGATCCACCACATTGAACTCACTAGACTTTACTACAGCCAAGAATTGTTTTACCTCCTCCTCCGTCACGGCCTTCTTTTCTACTCCTTTATCAGGGGCATAACAGCGGCCTGATCGCGTGACAGTGTCCACCTCAGTTGTTCCGTAGTCCCAAGGTACAGCTTTGGGATCAAATTTGGGAGGATTCTCCAACACTATCACTCCATATTTCTCCCAAGGTGGCAATTCTATCGTGACTGGCGTTGTGTTCCCTCGCATGACTTCAATTGCTGACATCTCCTTGACTATAAGGTCGATCGCCATGGGTTCATGATTTCCATCTTAATATCATCAGCGGGCTCCTCATCAGGTAGTTCAATCACTATTGGGGTTATCATAGCTATAACCCCTTCCTCATACAAAGCTGGGGTTTTCAAAAATTCCAGGCATAACCTCCTTTGCCCGAGATATACAAGCAAACTTACAAAAAAAAGAGCGGAATGATGATGGCATTATCATAGACACGACCCCCTCCTCTTCTTCTCCGCGTCGGATTACCCCCATGGCTACCATTTTGCGAACGCGGTTCAACTTCTCTTCTGAAGTCACATCATCCTGACCTTCGTAATATCCCACCAGCACTAAGGAGTTGTACAACCCGAAGCATCCACCACTAGAGGCCGTTGACTCGCCCGGTCTCCTTGGAAATTGAGTTCACTCCCCCTACATGATTTGGTAGAGGGTTACATTGCACATTTGGTTGAGCCTCCTTGAAAGTCAAGATCTTCTTGCCTAGAAGTCTGTTGAACTTTATATCTCAAAGACATTGCAATCATCTACATCATGCCCCCTCTCTCCCATGTGGTATTCGCAAGTCTTGTTCATATCGAACCCGGCGAACCTCGGGGGATTGTCTCTTGGTACCTCCTTCGCAACCATCCTCTTTTCGAGGAGCATGGGCAACAGCTTTGACAGCGGGCGCGGAAATGGAGAAAAATCCTTTCGAAAAGGCCTCTTGACGTTATCATATGCTCGTGACGAACTAGCTCGGACCACTATGGGCTTATGTGCAGGTGTTGAGGACGGTCGAGGGAAAGGCGGCTCCTGCACAAGTGCTACTTCAACTGCGGCCTCCTTATCTTTTCTTGCCAGGAATTTCTTCGTGCCTTCGGTTGAAATCTTTCCCTCGACCATTGCCCATTTGACTCCTTCACCTACCTCAACTAGTTGCGAAAATGTCTGGCAACCTGAGAACACTAACCCTTGGAAGTATTCAGGGGGTAATGTCTTAAGGAACAGTTGTTTCATCTCCCTCTCATTTAAGGCCGGCTTCACTTGTGAGGCCATGGTCCTCCATCTTTGCGCAAAGGCCTTGAATGACTCGTTCCTCTTCTTCTCAATACGGGTCAATTCTTCTCTTGTGGGGGCGAGCTCGGTATTAAACCGGTATTGCTGCAAGAACTCGTTGGTTAAATCCTCCAAACTAGTGAGTTCTTCAATGTCCAGCGCAATGAACCACGTTAGAGCAATGCCTTCCAAGCTATCTTGAAATGTGTGTATGAGAAATGGCATGTTGTTGGCATAGCGAGCCATTTTCCTCATGTAATACCTGAGGTGGGTCTTGGGACATCCCGTTCCATCATATTTTCTTGTGAACTCAGGTTCTTGGAAGTTTTCAGGGAAGTTCGTCTTGGTGTATGGAGACAACCTATTAGCTCCTTTCAGCTCGTAATCCTGCAAGGCACACAGTCGCTCTTCCATCTTTGCCAAGCGTTTTTCACTCTCTTCACTTAGACGGGCGTTGGGTTTTCCTTCGGAGGGGGATCCAAATTGACAATGATTGGCGTGATAGAAGGAGCCTCCCCAGCAGTTTCTTTCCCAGGGGGATCAACAACGTGTATGCCTTCTGTCGACACCGGAGTGGATGTTCCAGTGACAGCCACAGTGGGAGGCTCCTTGAGCTTTTGGCTTATTTCAAGCATCATTGCGGTGAGTTGGGCCAGCTGGTCCTCCATCTTGGCCAAGCGTACGTTGGTGTCCTCGTTCTCAATTCTGACTTTCGCGCGAGTGCGAATTGGGGATCTCTGCTTGGCCGTGTCGATGATCGGTAAAAGACAATCGATCGGCTAGTACCTAGAAACGGATAGATAAACATGTATAAGCATGGAGTAATGATTAGGCGGTTGGTCCATGACAAAGATCTAATCGCTCAAATTTGCTTGTTTCATTGAAAGCAAGGTTGCTACATAACGCAGGAAAAGACATGAGGGAGAACCCCTAAACAACGAGGTTAATCATGACTCCTATCTCCTGATAACGCGACTCGAGACAAATCATTGTAACGTAGGTGAGCATTGACCCATTACATATCGCACTTGACTCGATCTAACTAATGAGGACAACTCCCGCTTGTGACTGCTCCTCTAACTCGAGTCAACTTCAAGGCACGCTCTTCGGCTTCTTCGAGCTTCCTTTTGAGGCGCTTGATCTCGGCTCGATGGATGGTCTTTAATGGCACGACGGGAATCTTCGGGCGTAGGCTCTCTGGGACTTTATGCCTAAGGATGTATTCCATTGAGGCATAATAAGTCTTCTCTTGCCCTTCCAACTCCTCTTCGGACCATATTAGCTTCCGGGGATGGCACATATCCCACATCGACTTGACTAATGCAACGGAGTCTTCGTGATCTTGGCATCCATCAGGGAAGTCTATCCTGAGTGGGTCTTCTTGAATCATCGGTGGAAGTTGTTGAACCTCTTGGAACCGACGGACGACTCGGGTTGGGTAATACTCGGTGACTCGGTAATTCCCAACAAAGGAACGGGTCCAAAGAAGCCCACACACGAATCGCGCTTCTCGAATTCGAAGCCATTTGGCGTGCCATTGGAAATCTTCGGGTCTAGGGTTGGTCATGAAAGCTAACCACTCAGAATAGTGATAGTCAGGGGCAAACGTCTTCCTATCTTTAAATTTCAGGATAGGGTGGCTAGAGTCAGAGATGTCTTTCACGGTCATTAGGCTACCAAATCCTTTAATGTGAGAGAAGAACCAAATTTGCAAGAGTTCAGGAGGAGCGTGGAAAGTTTTGTTTTTGTTTTCTTTGAAATGGGTAAGGGAAAGAAAAGTTTCAGTCAGGATGGCGTTAACAAAACCCTTTCCCATACATGTCTCACGAACTACCCATGCCACGGAAGGGTTAATAGCGTTCCTACAATGTGGGAATAACACAAACCCGAAGAAGGCTAGCAAGAAGATCCTATTCTTTTGAAAAGATGGGGCATTTTGAAAAAGCTCATTTAGGAATGAAAACGGGCAAGTCTTGCGATTAGCTTTCAAAACTTTCCTCAAGTCATCCTCCTTAACTCTAAGGAAATCGATAAGGTCGATGCATGCTCGGTCCCCTACAGGTGGGCCAATTAACTCCGACACCAAAGGCTTTCCCATGACAACACTGTATTCTTCCAGGGTTGGAGTGAGCTCGTGGTCACCGAATATGAATGTGCAAGTCTCGGGACACCAGACATGCGCCAACGCTCGTACAACACCATAATGAGTTTCTATTTCTAAAAGGGGAAGTAATCGTCCGACATTGGATCGAACCCAATCATGGCCAGTCGAGTCTAGTCTATCCCACCATGTGCGAAGCTCGGCTTTCGGGGTAGCAATGATGTGAAGCTCGGGCATCCCCATCGTATACTACTCATAGTTACGATCAACCTAATTTGCCATGAACCAACCAAAAAAAGAAAGCGAATAAGTAAATTACGAAGGAGAGAATTTGAAAATCTTACCCTACTCATTGAGTAGCAAAGCCAATGACATAGACATACGCATGGACGGTGGCTCAATTTCTAAAATGGCTCAAAATGGAGCCATGGGATCACCGGACTGAACCAGCAAGGTTGCGGCAAGGTCGGGTTACCCATGACTCCGGTTTCGTCAAAGAACTAACCCGTGTCGCGCGATTGTAGACTGGGGTGGGTACCTTCAACGTGAAGAAAGAAATTTCGGGGTTAAGGTGGGCGACTCGTACTACGCGGTTGTAGTCGGAGTGGTATCCACTTTAACACCATCCTAGGTGATCCTATGCGGCCCAGGTCCGGCGGCAGGTTGTGTGTGCTATGGTGTAGTGCAATGCAGGAGACTCATGCATGACAATTTAAAAAAAAACAATCAGCACTTCAAACATGAATAAACCATTCACTCTTATACCCCTACAAAACAATTGTTAGAAATCACCACCCCTTATAACTCCCATAAACAATTAACATTTGACATGTTATGGATGCACATACTATCTTTGCTGCCAAACAAAAATATTTTTGAACAAGATTAATTTTGGCCTAAGTCCTCTAAAGTTTAAAACCCGGTCCCAAGAGTCGCCAAGTCAAGTCGCGACCTACCCTCGGGGGAGGGAACAGTTTAGGGGTATTGCCTAAGGGGACAGCCTAAGGCCCATGATAAGGCGCAAGCTCTCCCAAGCCTATACCCCGCGTGACGTTGGGATATATTATAGGAATTTTGCATAAAAGGAGTCGCCACTAGCCTATTGGGGTCGGCTAGAAACCAAGTAAGGCATGGGAGCGTGCCTCATTTCCTACGCAACCAGAGAATCTAGGTTCGGGGACTTGATTACACTAATCAACCAATTAGTGCCCTTTCGGTACCTGATCTTGTTCATTTTAACAAAATGACTTTTGGCAGGCAATTTGAATTGATTTTATGTTTATCCACTAACATGTGAGGTGATCATGCGGGTGCGCAATCATTAAAGTAATAACCATAACTACCAAGATCCAAATTGCCATAAAATTAAGCACATGCCATCAAACATAATTAGATATGCAAATTAAATATGCAACATAATTAATATACGAGCATATAAAGGTCTAATTATGCTAAAATGGCAATACATGATCAAACCCCATCATTTTTGGATTTTTGAAATTTTTAATTTTTTTTAATTAAATTTATTTTTAATTTTCTAAAAAAATTGATCTTTCTAAATTTTCGATTTATTTTTATTTTTTTTAAGGATTTTCGATTTTTTTTTTTAAAAAAAATATTTTTAAAATTTTAATTTAAAAGAAATAATTTTTATTATATTAAAAAAAAGGCGAACCCAGTCGGGTCGGTCGACTCGACCCGGTTCGGCCAGTCTGGAGTTCGGAGTGCAGTCGGACCGACCCGAGTTCGGTCCAGCCAGGTAGGCGAGCTGATCGGCCCGCTTCAAAAGGAAATAATAAAGAAAAAGAAAGAAGCCCACAAGTCTAGATCCTATATCGGCCCGAAACCCATCTTGATTTTTTTTTTTTTACTTCACCCACCTAAGGGTTCATTTTCTAATTAGGTGTTTCGGCCCAACCTAATCAGCCCACGAGACTAAATGAAAAAGGGCCCAACACGAAACCCATCTCTCTTTTTCTTTTTCTTTTTTACTTTTTTTTTTTTTTTTATCTTTTTGTGTTTTCTTTTCTCTTTTTCATTTTTTGTTTTTTTACCCCTTTTCGATCGTCTTCTTGGGGCCTCTTCTCCCACAGCCGCAGCTCGCCGAGGCACCTGCAGCTCCTCCGCCGGTCCGACGCCAACAACACCGCGAGTACCGACCGCCCTAAAGGAGTCGCCAACCCATCGTCTCGCTTCGGTGGCTCCGTCCGACCGACGCCGAGCGCCGCCGGCCACCGGTTGGCCGACGTTCCGAGAGTCTTCTATTTCGGTGAGGTATGCGCGCTTCGTCTCACCCCAAACCGCGCGAGGGAACCTACCGAAAAGCTAGAAGAACGACAGGGACGATGCGTGACAAGGGTATGATCCCAAGCAGCGCTAAAAAATAAAAAACTAAGCTCCGATCGAAGGCTGGATGTGGCGGTTTCGTTGAGGCATTTCGACAAACATGTGGCGTGCACTAACAATGTTAAGAGATTTCAGCTCAGCCGGAGCCCGACCGCGCATCCGAACCTTCAACAATACACACCAGAACAGCCAACAAATAAACGAGGAAAGGTGGTGGCCGGAGCTCGCCCGAAACCGGACGGGATGAGCTCCGGCCGGAATTCTTTCGAAGACACACTCCAACTGCTCAAAGAAAAATACCAACCTGGGTTCCTGCGGGAATGACGGCTTAGAGATATGTCGACGGTGGCGGCGGTGGCTCGAAGAAACGCCAGCAGCGGAAGCGACGACCTGAAGGCGCGTCGGTGGTGGTGGTACTTCGGAGACGAGCGCCTCTTCTCCCTATTCCCTCCTGGTTCTCTGTACTGCTGGGCTTCAAGGGTTACGACGGTAGCCGGTGCCTGACCGGCGGAGGTTGGGTGGCAATGACTGACAACAATGGTGCGCCCGATCCCCTCTTCCTCTCTGTGTTTCTCTCTATTCTCGGGCCTCTCTCCCCTTGATCTGGTTTTTTTTTTTTTTTTTCGATCTCCCCGTGTTACCGAGTTACGAAGATTACAGCTGTAGCCGACAGTTCACCGGCAGCAACTAGACGTCCGAGATTCCTCGGCTCCTTACTCGGCCTATTCTCCTCTCTTTCCTCTCGATTTCCTCTCTGTGTTCTCCCTCTGATCCTCCCCTCCGTGTTCTCCCTTTTTTCTCTCTGTTTTCCCCTCTGTGTTCTTATACTTCTTGCAGGTATCCTGAGCGAAGACCCCTTGCCGTGCCAGCTGGTTGATCGCTCTGCTTCCTTGACCCGCGGATCGCGCCGAAAGCCCTGCCATGCCGATCCTCCGCCTCGCCTCCTCTTCATCTTCCCGTTTCTTTCCCTTTTGCTCTCTCTTTTATCTTTTTTTTTTCTTCTGCAGGAACTTGCACGAAGACTACGGTCGAGCTAATTGCCGGTCGACTGCTCCCGACCCGCGGATCATGCCGCACACCCGCCACACCGATCCTCTCGCTGCCGCTCCGCCGTCGTCTTTGTTGCCTTCTGTCTTCCGCAAGTCTTCAAGCGAACACCAGCGGAGAGAAGAAAAAGAGGCTGGGCCAACTGAAAGAGAAAGGAGATTGGGCGAGGCCCAATGCGAGGAGAATAAAAGAGAGGGGCTGGTCGAGCCATGGTTGAATCCACCCGACGACCATTTTCGTTTTTTTTTTTAGATTTATCTTTGAAATTTTTTTAACTCTTCTTCTTCTTTTCTTGTTTTTTAAATAACTTAATTAAATAATATACATATATATATTTTTTTAAAAATTTTCTTTTGTGACTAATTCCCAACATTTAATACTATTTTAAATTAATTAATCTAGTTGAAAAATTAGGTGTCAACAAGTGCATAACATCATAGGTCGGTCTGATCAGCTTGCAATGGGGCAATTTTTTCCTTGGCAACCCAGTATGGGGTATCCTCATTTAGGGACTTCCTACCAGCGGGTGCCAATGCCGGTATACTATGGAGGAAATCCGAATGTATCATTCTCAGGAAGTCAAACTCGAATAGTCCACTGTCATGAGTGGGGCGGATCAATCGAAACAATCGGGTCGATTAATGCGGTGAAAACCCGGGCGATTCGCATGCGTGGACTTAAGGCACTTTCAATCAGGGTCAGCAAGCAAACCCTTACTTGGGTTTTCCACCCGGTTTCCTACCGATCTCCTTGGTGGCCGCCATGGGTCGCCCAGAACCTAGCGACGCCCTATATGTTTCCAATTCCGACGGGCCGGAGTTGTGACTTATTAGTCACCCTCTCACAGGACCCGAAAACTACTCGAGCTGGGCACGAGAGTTTCGAAGAGCGCTCGTCACCAAAGATAAAGAAGGTTTCATCGACGAAACTATTCCAATTCCAACCGATGAGAAGATGGGGCGACAATGGAAAAAATGCAATCAATTGGTAAGAACGTGGATAGGTAACTGCATCATCCCCGAAATCGTAGCAGGTTTACCTCCCATAGAGGATTCAAAAACAATTTGGCAAAATATTCAAGAAATGTACAGAAAACTCGATAGGGCAAAAATTTTCTCGCTGCATCAAGCCCTTAGCGAGCTTAAGCAGGGAAACATGTCAGTGACGACATGCTTCAACAAGCTATCCGCCCTCTAGAATGAGCTAGAAGCGGCATAAGAGAGACTCAAAGGACCGGAGGCAACACTCCAGCAATACAAAGCAATGAAGGATCGGAAAAAGCGACCCATTTTCTATTGATTCTCAATGATTCTTACCTTCATTTCAAATCGCAGATCTTGGCAATGGAACCAGCTCCTCCCTTTGGCCGGATATTTCAGCTCGTGGTGTAGGAGGAAAACCAGAGGCTCACTGCATCCGAGGCCAAAACCACCGAAACCTTAGCCTTGGCGGCGAAAATCAAAAAGGGGCAGAAAACCCTAGCCAAAGGAAGAGAGGCGACATCGTTAGGGTTCGGAGAGCCAAAGGGGGCGCTAGGGTTCGCAGAGCAAAAAGGCCCTTTTAAAGGCTCCGTGGACAGCCAAGATCAACTCTAGCAATCTAATGGTTAGAAAGGGGCGCGGCACTTGGGTGATTTCGACGGTGGAGATGCGCTCGGCTTAAAGGTATCCAACGGTTTGAATTATCCGAGAAATTATGGGCTGAATTTTAAAAATAGAGGGAAGTTATTTTGTGATCATTGTAAAAGGCCCCACCACACAATTGACAATTGCTAGAAATTACATGGGAGGCCTGACAGAAAGGAAAGGAGATTTCAAAAAGCGAGCTTATCAGCCCACTTCATCCACGATGTCAATCAACCAATCACACATGGAGAATATCAACAATTATTGCAGTCTTTGCAAAAATTGGAGGTACCAAAAAGGGGGAGCAGTTTTACAGGTATTTCTTATTGCCTGACATGTAGTATATCAAGAAATGCCTGGATTATTGACTCTGGAGCGAGTGATCATATTACATGCAATAAAAGGTTATTTTCTGATATTCATGAAGATTCAACTAATCCTATTATTGTGCAACTGCCAAATGGCAATATCACTCGTGTCACCCTAACTGGGACCGTCACTCTTAGCCCACAAATTACTCTAAAAAATGTTCTTTACGTTCTGAATTTCCAATTCAATCTTATCTCAATGTCCAAAGCCTATTAAGAAAATTCATGCCAAGTATTTTTCAATGCTGACTGGGAAACTGATGGGCTGGGGTAATCTCTCTGAAGGATTGTTTTATTGGAGAAATTCACCCAAAAATCTTGATTTACTCTTTTGTAATAAATCATTGTGTAATCTAACTACCGATGATAAGAATTTCCTTTTACATTCCAGATTGGGTCACAGCTCTTCTTTTCCTTATCCTCAATGCCCTATTTTCCCAATTGCGAACCAATTTCGAACACCCTTTCCACTAAGTCAACATCGCTCAAGTGACATTCTTTCTTTGTTACATGTTGATGTCTGGGGGCCATAACATACATTAAATCATGATGAGTCTCGATTCTTTCTCACCATCGTAGATGATCACTCCAAGGCCACATGGCTTTTTCTCATGCAAAGTAAGGGTCAAGTTTTGTCTCATCTTAAGACCTTTCTTTCCTTGTCAAAAACTCAATTTGGGAAAAATGTTAAAAAAATACGGACAGACAATGGTAGTGAGTTTTTCAATCATGAATGTACTGCTCTTTTTTTGTCCCATGGGATACTACATGAGAGCACATGTGTTTATACACCACAACAGAATGGGGTGGTAGAACGGAAACATCGTCATCTATTGGAAGTGGCACGAGCTTTGAAATTCCAAGCTTCTGTTCCAGACATTTTTTGGGGCGATTGCGTTTTAACTGTAGCTTATTTAATCAACCGTATTCCAAGTAAACTTATTGGCGGCTGAACACCTTTTGAGCTGCTTTATGGAAAGAAACCAGATCTGGGACATTTGAAGATTTTTGGATGTCTTTGCTACGCCACCATAGTAGGTCCTAGAGATAAAATGGGACCTCGTGCTCGTCGATGCATCTTTATGGGATATCCAGAAGGGATACAGGGTTTTTGATCCTTCCACAGGAGAATTCATAGTTAGTTGGGATGTTTCGTTTCAAGAGAATTCATTTCCTTTTGCCACCTCTCGCATCGATACGAATGATGATCTTTTTTCGTACTATTTAGATGGAGGAAACTATGGAAGATCCAAACTATGTTCTCCTTCCTCCATCAGCAAATATCAGGCCATCTGCTATGACCCTTATGGACATGACGTCCTCAATTGAAGTGACAACATCACACTAGGAGGAAGTCGCTTCTCCAGTTTCGAGTACTGTTGGGGATTCAAATGATAATCATTCACTATCAAGGCACCATGTACCAAGGCGATCCGGACGTAGCACACGTCCACCGACCTGGACCAAAGACTACATATGCGGAGTCCAGAAATCACCAGGTATTTTGTTTTCAGTTGCCTCATTTGTTTCTTTCGATAGACTTTCTCTAGAACATAGATGTTGTATTACTCGCATTTCTGATGGGTGAGAACCATCGAGTTTTAAGGAGGCACGCACTGATCCGCGTTGGCAGAAGGCCATGGAAGTAGAGTTAATGGCCTTGATGGATAATCAGACGTGGGATCTTGTTACCCTACCTGCACACCGCAAGGCGATTGGATGCAAATGGGTTTACAAGATCAAGTATTGTGCAGATGGATCTGTTGAGAGATACAAAGCTCGATTAGTGGCAAAAGGTTTCACACAATGGGAAGGTTTTGACTACCACGAAACCTTTTCCCCCGTGGCCAAAGATGTCACTGTTCGATCATTCCTTTCCGTAGCGGCTTTTCGGGACTGGTCATTGCATCAGATGGATGTGCACAATGCATTTCTGCATGGGGATTTAGATGAGGAGATTTATATGGAAGTGCCACCAGGTTTACGGAGACAGGGGGAGGATAAAGTCTGTCGTCTCCGCAAATCCTTGTATGGACTCAAACAAGCCTCAAGACAGTGGTATGCGAAGTTTGCTGAGTCATTGATAGCTGCCGGTTTTCAACAGTCCAAGTTTGATTATGCTGTTTTCACATGGACTAGAGGTATGTCATCTATCTACTTAATGATATATGTAGATGATATACTTATTATGGGCAATGATGAAGTAGCTATCAAAGAATTCAAAGACTATTTGCATTCAACGTTCCATATTAAGGATTTAGGATCACCAAAGTACTTCCTTGGAATCAAAATCGCATGCTCGGACCAAGGGATTTCCCTTAGTCAGAGGAAATTTGCACTGGAGATTATATCGGAAGCAGGTTTATCAAGATGTAAGCTAGCTGTAATTCCAATCAAGCAGAACATTAAATTGACTACGGCAGATTATGATGCTGGTTTATCTCAACAGACTGATCCTATACTCAAGGATCAATTGAGGTATCAGAAGCTCGTTGGGAAGCTCATATATTTGACCATGAGCAAACCAGATATAAGTTATGCAGTTCAGACACTCACTCAGTTTATGCATCAACCGAAGGAATCTCATATGAATGTAGCACTTAAAGTGGTGAAATACTTGAAGAGTTGTCCAGGACTCGGGATTCTTCTTTCCAGGAAATGCGACATGAGGATGATCAAGCATCGTGATGCAGATTATGCGACCTGTCTGATGAGCAGAAGATCCATAACTAGTTTCTACATCAAATTGGGAGACTCTTTACTCTCATGGAAGACAAAAAACCAACCGACTGTTTCACTATCTTCGACAGAGGCAGAATATTGTGCTATGGCAAAAACAACTTGTGAAATAGTATGGTTAAGAGGATTGCTTCGAGATCTTGGAGTACAAGTTAGAGGACCGACTAGACTATTTTGTGACAATGATGCAGCCATCAAACTTGCATCGAATCCTATTGTGCATGAGAGAACCAAGCACATAGAAGTGGACTGTCACTTCACACGAGAAAAGATTCAACAAGGGATGATCGAGACACAAGGGATTGGGACAGAAGAACAACTAGCAGATGTCTTCACGAAGCCTTTATGTCAGAGACAGCATGCGTATTTCTTGAGCAAGCTAGGCGTCTTGGACATTTACAAGCCACCAGCTTGAGGGGGAGTGTTGAAGATACGCAAGGATATTCAACCGAATCATTCAGATATCACTACACAAGTCAAGATCAATTAATATTGAATCTGATTTTGTATATAATATGATTTCCTTTTATTTACATACAACATGTATTATAATAGACATGCTCTGTACATCACATCAATATACTTAAATACAAGAAAAACTTCCCCCTCTCGCTTTCCTTCCTCTCGTCTTCTTCATCTTCTTTCAACCTTTGATAAGTTCTATAGTAGCTAGATTGGTCTAACAACAAAAAGTAGTTTTTACGTTTTTTTTTTTTTCAGGTTAATCTCTCGAGTGACGATAATATGACAATTTAAATTTGGAGACAACATTAAATATTTTAATATAATTTATAGATTAAATTGAGCATATATTGAAAATCTAGGGACCTCATCATACAATAAATTAGAATTTAGGGACCATATGAAATAAATTTAAAGTTAATGGATAAATTATGCAAATTTTATCTAACAAAGGTAGTTTTGGGGAGGGAAGCGCAGGGATTTTAAAGCCGTCTTTTTCGGGGATCCGAAGGTCTTTTCATCCGCGAAAACCGTCTGGAGCGTCAGTTATCGTAGATATTGCCTTCCAATTCCATCAGGGCATCTCAAGTTAACTGTTAACCACATCGGTTTTCTTCTTTGGAGGCGCCGTTTTTTAGAGAGAGAGAAACGGATACCGTACGCAGAGAGTCAAAAAGGCTTCGAGAGAGTGAAAAATCGATCCGTTTCTCCCTTGGCTGAGAAGTCTGATTGATCCTGGTCTCCATTGAAGCTTCGCCACCCGGCCCGTATCTTCGTCGATGAGTTTCCATGGTTGTCTCGGGGTTTCAGTTGATCATCAATCGTGATTAGAACTCCATTGCATTGAGGCGTTTCTCGGTCGTCGACAGTGCTGGTCTGTCTGTGAGAAGTGGCCCGGAGTTTGTGTAACGCTTCGACAATGATGACCGGAGGTGAGCTTTTCTCAATCTTTTTCTCCTTTTGTATTTTCATCGTGCTGTTCATGTGTTGAATTATTATCTGTGACGCTGTGTGTTCGAAGATCTTCGAACGATCGGTGGTGGTCGATGGCGGTGTTGTAGTAATGGATGGTGTTCGGAGGCGACAGCCATGGCAGCGATGGTTTTTGGTAAGATTTGAACCCTGCGTGTTATTTTCTTTTTTCTGCTTTAACATTGAACAGCCATAAATACCTGCCGCCAGTGTCAATCTTACAACCGAGACAGCAGTTATACGGCCTCTATTTGAAGCCAAGACTGTACATAACCCTCGAGGTAAGCAATTTTATTCACTATATGCTTTATGCTTGTTGCAGTAGAATGAGGTTTGGCTGTCATTTGGGAATATCATTGCTGCATATAACGTGCTTGTTATCACAGATTTTTTGTGTCGATTACTCCATCTACTGGGGTTGAAGTGTAAGCTTTTATATCTCTTTGGCTTGTCACAGATACGTATCAAGAGTTGGGTTTTACTCGCTTACGATGCACTTCCTTGTTAGATGGAAAAAAAAAAAAAAGGCCAAAGGTTACGTAACAAGGAAAGCTATTGGGCACGACTGTAAAAGGTTTTCTTTTGAAATATTGAACTGGCCACTTTAGAAGTCTTTTTTTAGTATGGAGAATCTCAGTCACGATTATAATCAAATAGTTAGAGTTGTCGCCAGTACAGAAATGTCGCCAGCCCTTGAGTTGCTACATTAGTTCAACATGGTGCTTGCAATAACTATACCTTTTTTTTTTTATGTCATCGTCATTGGTCAGCCTTGGCTTCATGAATCTTTGTTGCTCATTGAGAGTAGTACAAAAATTCTTACTTCAACCGAGCTCAACGTGGAGTTGAAATCTATGTTGCTCATTGAGATTTGGTGTACTTATTTTAGCGTGGAAATCCAGGAGTCACAATGCATGTCAGGAGAGGACAACCGAATAAAACTTCATTGTTCTGACTAAACTTATGCATTATATTGATTTATCAATTTTATAACTTGAGAACCTAGCTAGGGAAAAAGGGGCAAATTATGAAGGATAAAATATGTTGCTTTTGCTAGCCTTTCTTGTGGAAAAACCATATTCGTGGCAATTGAGACTGAATTGTGGTCCCTGATTTGACTGAACAATTTAATTTGATAGCTAGTTTTAGACTCTAAAATCCTCATTACTTATTCTTGCCGAACGCTTGGATGCAGGTTGCCAATTGGATTTGAAAGAAAAATCTCTTGTTGTAGTTTTAGAGGCTAGTCATATTGCTTTTTAAGTGGATCGAGTCGACACTCCATGTTCATTGGCGGAACTCACCAAGTTTTGGATTGGTACTCCTATCTACAAAATGGTTTTGTGTCATCTATTAAAAAATTGCAGACTCTTTTAATAGAACAATTGACAGAACAAATCTAGTATGGAAAATGTAGGGGAAGCTGTATTTCCCATTATGAGCTAGTGTGGGTCCCAAGAATTTTGTAAGTTGATCAGTCAGGTCTAGTTTAGTGAGTGTGGGCAATAACTGTTCTAGCATTGTATTTAGTTTGTATGTTTCGGATCAATTAACTCTAGAAACCTAAGGTTCTCATTTTTTGGAACATGAGATGTATCTGTGCTGAAATTTCACTTGGTATATTTATTATCTTTCATATGATTATGTGGTGATGAAGTAAGCATATTAGGTGGCCATGTTCATCTCCTCACTCCCGTCCCGTGGCTCTACTCAAACTAAGAGGCTTACAGGGAGAGTTTAGAGAGAGAAAGCGAGCTTCGATGGAGTCAACCATATCCAAGACTTTCTCTCCATCCTCATTCCATCCCCCTCAACCCCTTCATCTTCCATCTTTCCGCTACGTTACCCGATCGCTGCGTCGCCGATGCAAGTGGGTGTTTGGCACCAATGATCGCATCACCTTTAGCATAACCCCCAGAGGATTGAGTGAGGCCTGGTAGGGATTGGTAACTAGGAAAGTGCTGACCATTATAAGAATTTCCTCCTTATATTGAGTCAACCTTGAACTTTGCGAATTTGTCGAAGATTAGTTTGATATGAGGGAGGGAGGGCGGTAGAGAGAGATTGAGAGAGGGAGGGAGGTAGAAATAGAGAGACAGGCCTTCAGTATTATTCGGATCAAACGGAAGGCCTGTATCTCTATTTTTACTTTTCTCCCTCTCTCAATCTCTCTCTACATCCCTCCCTCCCTCATATCAAACTGATCTTCGGCGAATTCACAAAGTTCAAGATCTCAATGACTAAATATAAGGAAGAAATTGTCATAGTGGTCAGCACTTTGCTAGCTACTAATTCATATCAGGCTTCACTCAAATCTCTGGGGGTTTATGCCGGAGGTGATGCGATCATTGGTGCCGAACACCCATCTCGGCTAATCGCCCACAGGCTCCGCTGCATCTACGCCGATCGCATCCGCACCCTGAGGCTCGCTCCGGCCTTGTTTGTCTCCCCCGGTTCCCACGAGGTTCCGCTTGCGATGCGTTCCGAGCTCCCCTGCTCCTCTCGGCAGATGCAGCGACGGCGGAGTCGACGGTGAGGATGGAAAGGAGAAATCGGTCTTGGATGGAGCCGAGGCGGCCTTAGGGGTGTTACCTCCGATGTCATAATTCTCGACGTTGGAGTAAGCCCCCCCCCTTCTCTCTCTCTATATATATCTCTCGCACTTTATGTGAATGCACGAGCTAAATGTTCGATTCTTTTATTTTTTTTTGGTGTGCGGCCACTTGAGTGTCTCTATTTCGTCTCTGCAGGGAATGACTTGTGGGGGATGTGCAGCGAGCTTGCAGAGAATTCTGGAAAATCAAGTGAGTTCGCCATTTTCTTGTCTTTCTTCTAATTCGTGAAGAGTGTTTGCTATTATATTCTCTAAAGTAACTAGGATCGTCCATTTTTCACATGAAGATAAATCGTCATCAACTTGAATTGAACTTAGTGTGAGAGGATATTCATCTAGTGGGTTAAGTGAAATAAGGTTTCAAATTATCCCTTATGTGGGTGGAAAGAATTGCAGGAGAAATGGCTTTCATCAATTTTTGTGCTAAGATTTGAACCCTGTGTGTTTTTTATTTTTCTGCTCTAACTTTGGACAGCCACAGGTGTCCGCCGCAAGGGTCAATCTTACAACTGAGACAGCAATTGTATGGCCTGTTTCTGAAGCCAAGGCTATGCCTAATTGGCAAAAGGAGTTGGGGATAAACACTTGCAAATCACTCAGACAAATTGTGGCTTAAGCCTAAGTGAGTTTACCATTGCTTTTCTCTTTCTCGTAACTTGTGAAGAATCATCCATTTTTCCTCATGAAACGAATCGCCATTGACTTCAATTAAACTTAGTGTGAGAAATGTCATTTTCTGGGTGTGATTTGAACCGGGCATGGTTTTCTCTTTTTCTGCTCTAAACATTGGACAGCCACAAGTATCTGCCACCAGCGTCAATCTGACAACCAGGATAGCAGTTGTATGGCCAGTATCTGAAGCCAAGGATGGCAAAAAGTGTTGGGAGAAACACTTGCAGCAAACTTGACAAATTTTGCCTTCATGTCTAACCCTCGACATAAGTAGTTTTATTCACCATCTGCTTGTTGCATCTGAACGAGGTTTGGCTGACATTTGTGAATATCATTGCCACATATAACGTACATTTTATCACAGATTTTCTTTGTTGATGACTCCATCTAAAAGTTGGAAGTACAATCTCTTACATCTGTAATTTTCCGTCATATAATACAAACTACCTCGGATAAGAATATTTTTAATGCAGGGGGTGGTTGACAAGTTCTCTGGATGCTCTCGTGGATTTGGTTATGAGAGGCAAGCAATGGATGAGGCTATTGAGGAAATGAATGGACTTATCATTGAGGAAAAATTTCAGCCTCAAGGTTCAGGTAGAGACTGAGATGGTGATCGCAGTTGTGATTGTGGTCATGATTGTGGTCCTAGTCGGGACTCTGGTGGTGGACATGGAGGTGGAGGTGGAGAGTGCTTTAAGTGTGACAAGCCTGGGCATTGTGGAAGGGAGTGTCCTCGTGAAGGGGGCTGGGGAGGTAGGTATGGAGGGAAGGAAGACAGATATGGAGTTGGTGGTGGTGGGCACTATGGTCCTGATCGAAATGGCGATCGATCTGGAGGGTGCAATAGGGATAGTGGTACTCAAGGAGGATCAGGAAATGCTCCTATAATCAGGACCGTTCTGGTCCCTATGAACATTGTGGTACAGGGAACTTCTGTCCTGGGTAGAAAGAATACTACTGATAGCTATGCACATAATTTTTCCAGTTATAGTAAAGCAGTTGATTCTGCGCTGATTGAAAAATATTTTGTGCTTGTAGCAGAGCAACTGGAGGTACTGCTGTTACTTTCTGGAGGTGTCAAAGTCCCTTCTGCTGAATCTCTTCTTTATTATTCTGTGGGTGGACAAATCTGCTTGATCAGTCTTTTGTTGTGCGAACTTTGGCTAAAAGATTCAACTGTTTAATATCCATGAATGCTTGTTTTGATGTTATGGTCTGACGGCATTGGTTGCTTGACTTAAACAACCCAATTTGGCCTTAAGCTTTCAATGATATGATCGATACTGGATTCTCTTTCTCTTACATGCTTTAGCAATTGCAAATGCGTCTCTTGGTCGACTTCTTCATTGGCATTTGTGACTGTGGAGTGCGGACAGCTTTTTGGTGTCTATATGGCTCTTTTGAGGATAGGGCAAGAAATTCACCTGTGAACGTAATGCGTTTTTTCTATGCAAAAGAGAAGCTGCCTTAGAAATGGATGCCCGTTTTGGCTACAAATTTTCAGATGTCTTACTTTTTGAACAGGAGTTAAGCGGGTGAGCTCTATGTTTTTTATACACATTTGGTTAGCACTCTATTAATCCTGCTAAGTTTCTGGCAGGATTATTGGCTGTTTTGATGCATGGTCATGTTGCTTTCATGTCATAGGACATGGCTGTAGTCTTAAAAATTCTGAAAAGTCCTTTTGGCCTCAAGAAGCTATTCCTTTATGCAATTAACTCCGTAAAATCCAGCAGCACCTTCCCCACATGATTGCTGGTCTCTGTCTCCTCCATGTGCATGGTGCTGCTATTGTCTTAGGTTTCCTTGATAAATTTCCCTTTCAGGTGTAATGACGTCTCTTCCTATGAATCGGCAATGTTGTTATAAACACATGGTTCTTTTCACTTCAGCGGCTTTGCGTGCATTGACTTGCATTTCTGCATTAATGATCATGTATCTTTCCCTAATTCTTTTAAAAGTTGTGCTTGCTCCATCTGAAATCGATACTGGGTTTGTAACTCCTAGATGAGATAGACTCTTAGCATTAGCAAAAACTGGATATGGTCATTTCCTTTTCAGATTTTCTCTGTAGTTACTTGGTTAAGGTTATTGTGCATTCTTAACTACGGCTCTGTAAATGTTTCGAGTCATTTTCAGTTGGAGAAATCTCCCCAGCACCCCCTAAACTTTTTTGTTCTAGTTGGTATACAAAATTGTGGATTGTTGTTTTGCACGTCTCATAGTCCGAGTAATATGACCATTTCTTGCCCATTGTTCACTTGCAAGCCTCATTCACGTACCCAGCAGAGGCGGTTCTTGAACAGAGCAAGCCTTGCCTCCGTTTCACATACTTGAATGACCCGGCAAGGGTATTTTGAGCAACCGCGCTTCATGAGATGCAGACCTTAAAATGACTCAAAGGGGATGATACAACGCTTCGATTCCCTCTTTACCAATTCAAGAAAGATGACAGGATTTCGTTCTAGCGAGCTCAACGACTGCAAAATTTGATTGATCAGAACAGGGTGCGTTGTGCACGCGGGTCCCGTTCTTTCTGGGGCGGAGTGTTTTCGCCCGTTACGCCTCCATATACGACAAGCAGGGACAGCACATCTCAAAGATAATGGTAGTCTCAGGGTGTCGCTAGGATGAGCACATTCTAGCGACATGATGTTGTGAGTGCCCCAAGCTTTGACTCTTCCTATATAAGAAAAGCTCGAGGCAGAAGACCCACCACAACCCAATCTCGCACGGACCCTAGAAAGGGAGGTGTCTCCGATGGGTGATCTTGGCAACACAGGCGCTGTTCCATTGCGTGTATCCAGTATTCATTCATACGATTCTCGCTATTATATCAGCGCCTGTGTTTTCAGGTCACCCCTTTGAGATGATCACACTCTTTTCCTTCCACATATCGATAATGACTCTCCCAAATTAATTGGTATGGCTTCTTTGTCTCATTGAGATCAGGTGACTCGCTTTTAGGGTTCAACGTGGTGATTGAGGTGCTTTGGAAATTCATTTTCACGCTTGTACTCAGCTTCTTTTTCCATATTTGTTATAAGAATATCAGCTTCTTTTTCCATATTTGTAATAAGAATCTCTGTCAATTTTTTGTCGCCATTATTTCTAGGGAAGTATACTACAATTATGTAAAACTACTGATTGTTGCTCTAGCCGCTTTCTTGTCACGACGAGTTGAGATTAAAGTGCTCGTTAGTGATTCACCCCAGTAGAGCATGAGTGAGGTCATAATAACCTCTTGGACCAGAGGTGGTGTAGAAGAAGTAAAGTCTCTCCGATCCCTCTTCATAGTTTGGATGAGGGCATGGCGGCCCTCACTCGATCTGGGCCTACCTAGTGCTAGTGAGGGTCGGCCGGCGACCATCAACAGCCTAAATGGAGGGAAAAAAAAAGCAAAGAAAGAGAAAGAATTATAAAATATCACTAATTGTAGAAGTATCGAATATGACAAAACTGTACCAGGCAACTTGAGAAACATTTATACCTAATTGTAGTACAACACCCCCAACAAAATATCGTCTCCCACAACTATTACATTTTAATTTTCTCGCACCACACACAAAACACTTAAAGCAAACTAGCTTTTATGAAGACACGCCCGCAACTCTTATTTTTCTCTCCCTTACGGACGGGCAACTTTCTTTTTTCTAATTGTGAAGCTATTGCCGTTGCGGCTTTTGTGTGGTTTTCACCACAGCCCATCGTTTTGTGGCTTGCCAAATGAATGCTTCTGATGGCCTTAATTCATAGCTAGGATAAATGCCAAATTAGTCTTAAATTTATTGTACGTATGCCAATTCAGTCATAACTTCTTTAATTTTCTGAATGTAGTCTTAAATATTTGTGTGAAATTCTAATGTAATTTTTTTGGTTGATTGCCGTTGAGAAAATTGCTAGCATGACGTTTAATCATTGTCAGCTGTCCTACATGGCACTGTCCTATATGGCATTGGACAACTTAATTCGAAATAATGTTTTATGAATCACTACGAACAATTTCTGTTGGTAAAAAATTCAACGGCCATATTAAGTTGCTTTTGGAACTCTTCAACTACCTTATCTTCTTCCTTTAACCACTTCAATTGTATGCCACTATCAAAAGAAGACGAATAGGGTTGACTAGACTTGAATTCTCTCACTTCTTCAATTAAGCGCATTTGCCAATTGCGGCTTGTTTACTTTTATAGCTAGCTGTATATCCGCGGGATTCAATACAAATGCATGGTTATAATATGAGAGTGTGGACTCTGTTATTAATAAATGATTCATCTAGAACTATTGAAGATGTAAAATTTACTTTCCGTATTAATATGGGTCTAAAAAGTAATATCTTTTAAAGTAAATTCTCCTTCACCACGGTAGATTTTGCTCTCCTCAGTGTAAGAACTATTTTAAATTTCAAAATGAAAAACCATATTCAACCACATAATAGGCCAAATTACACATGACACTTTTAGCTGGAACAATCCACAAGGGAAGTAGGATTTAAATTCCTTTGGTCCTTCTCACTTTTGTTTTTTTTTTTTTTTTTTTTTTAATGAAAGACAGATAGCAATGTTTTCAGGGGAAGATAAGTTAGAGACAATGTAACAAGATGGAGCAAGGCACCCATCCTTCAAGGAAATGCTCACTTTGCAGGTCGCATTCCTTCCCACCAAATCTGTGCAAAAAGGTGGTCCGTGGTCGCCAGTCATGCACGTTCCCCCGAAACCAAGCATAATCACCTCCGAATCTACATTAGAAGCAAACTCCACTTTTAAATTCCATTTGTTAAGAAAAACTGTTTTTGAAAAGTTATTTTCCGACTTGCAGCATTTGTATGATATAAAATTAATCGATCTAGCGAAAACGTTTTCCAAAAACTGAAAACAACAATTTTAGATAGGAGGAAAATAATTTCTCTTTTTGATAAGATGGAAATCACTTTCCCCAAACGACTAAACAAATGAAAATTAACTATTTTCCTTGAAAATGATTTTCATAACAAATATTTTTCTTTATCATAAAATTTCAGTGAAACAAATACATCCTTAATGTCAACCCATGACATAGTTTAGATTTTCCTCCATCTCCTATCCATCATGTTCCACTAGTTCCCCATTGAATCACCACGATTTTCAGAGATCTCTCACATGTTGTGCTGGCACATATCAACCACCGTTCTACTTAGCAACTACCGTCACAGAAAGTAAGCACAATGACATACTTAAATGTCCCATCGCCTAATCAGCTCTCATGGGTTGTTCCAGAACATAGTTGTCCTCCATGAATTTCATTTTAGAAATTTTCACGAGAAAATGTTATAATCTTCTTAATATTTTGTGGAGAAACAAACTATATTTATCATGACATCGTAATTTATGGAAAAGGCATTATAATTGATATCTGGAAGTAAAGTTGATTATCAGACTTTTTAAATAAATGTACTTGCTTAAATTGTGAAATAGACCTACTTAAGTATAAATTGGCTATGGTTGTTTTCTCTGCTTGAAAAGAAAATTAAAGAATTATTATTCCTTAATTGTACAAAAATTAGCTTACCATCAAAAAGTTATTATGCGAAGAAAATTTGATCCAAATATGAAGTTTCCTAATTTGAATAAGTTTTCTATTTTGGATCATATTCTTTAATATACATATATATATATATATATATATATATATATAAAAAGAAGTGGGTCTCCTGTTGTGAAGAGTATGAAGGAGATGGCTTTTTTGTAAATTACACCATCAAGCAATCTAAGATTGTTGAAGCTAATTAATTCCGGTGGATAAAATTAGTGAATTCCTTTATGAGATTAAAATATTATTTTGTGAGTTATTTGATATAATTAGAGGTTGGAAATAGTTAGAATATCTGATTGACTCAAGTGTTATTGTAATTTCTATTTTATTGCTTGATCTACACTTGTGCTACTCGCATCCTAGAGTAAATCTAGTGTACGAGTTATTTCTTAATTCTATTTATCTTATTACTTGATCGCTTGCAACCATTGTTGCATCTAAATGCTTATTTCTTCCAAATTAGCGACCAAAGCCAAAATCGATCAAGCCCATCATCACTCAGATTCATAAGGCCTAGAAATATGGGAACAAAATAATGTCAAGAAGGAGTGAATTCACGACCGAACTCACGCGCAATCATTATTCCTAGTATAAACAAACGAAAGTTGAATAAATAAACTATTCAATATAGGTGTGCAAAAGAACCGAGACTCGCTCGGACCGCTCGGAACCAAATCGGGAACCGCCTAGAACCGGTAACCAATCCGGTTCCCATTACAATTTATGGAAACCGGTAGGTACTAGTCCGGTTCCCGCCCATGGGCGGATCCGCCAACCTGCCCACTCGGACTGGACCGGTTATATTATATAATATATTAAATTTTAATATTAAAAATTTTGAAATTAGCAAATGTAAATTTTAGGGCTCCAATCACCATCTTGTCTCAACTCACTACTCTCCTACTTCATCTCATCTCTTTCAATTCAAAATCTCCCCAAGCTCCCTCTTCCTCTCCAATTTACCTCAAGATCTACTCATCTCCCTTTGAGTTCTAGTCTGAACTCGACAAAATAGTAAGTTAATTCTCTTTTCCTCCCTCAAATTTGAACTTTCTCCCCACGTTGTTGCCACCTCCACATTCGTTGTCACTATCGTCCTCTTCGTTGTTGGGCTCGTCCCGCTTCTACCTCCCCTCTTCCTCCTCCCCCTCCTCAAGCTTCTCCCCATCATCCTCATCTTCGAGGACGGCCGAACTCTAGGTCTAAGAACGGCTCATTGTCCCCATTGTGCTCCTCATTGTCGGTCTCGAGGGAGGAGTGGGAGACGACAAAGGTGGTGGCTAAGATGGTGGTGGTGGCTAAGACGGAAGCGGAGTGAGGGTTGCAACTAGTTGAAGGTGAAAAGGGGAAGGCGTGGAGGTTTGACTAGTTCTATAGATCCACCTGAGAACTGGATTGGACTGGCGGTTCAGTTCCTGGGTGAATCCATGCAACTAGCGGGCAGTTCCCGGCTCCAATTTTTCGGAACGAGTTATTAGCGAGCGGTTCTCGGTTCTAGGTTGGGAACCGCCTGCCCAAACCATGCACACCCCTACTATTCAATTGATGTAGTAGCACTTTGTCACGCCCCGACCCTCAGGCATGCACACATCCCTTACTTATGGTCGATTTTAAAATGCGATATCCCAGGACTATGTATCGCCGACCCTTTCATTTTTAATAGCACATGCGGAAGCAATTATAATTCCCCAGACAATAAAGCAATGGGATAGAAAAGCAGGCCATATATTTTCCTTACTGAAAATTCACAACTGCATCTTTTTACATGCATCTCATAGTATTCTACAATGCTATATATACGCAACTCTGGTCTAATGTCTATTCACAGGCAAACAAGGTCTAACAGGAGAAGACGAGATCTCAGTCCTCATTCGGGTCGTACTCGGGGTTATCCTCGGGGTCCTCCTCCACATACTCCTCTTCGGGTTCCTCATCAGGGACCTCCTCATCAGATTCATGCTCCTTAGGCTCCTCATCCAAGTCCTGAAATAGTTATTCAATAACCATTGAGACAACGTCTCGGTAAGTTCTACCTCCTAAGACCCGATTAGTAAACTAATACACCTTAGGGCTGCCTATGCACAATATGAGTCAGAGGACTTACCTTAGCCTCAGATTCCACCTGCATATTAGTACAGATCAAATAGGCACACAAGCAATCACATGACAAATCGAAGCATCGATCTAATCGACTTAGTCGATTTCACATCAGGAAGACCACTCACGATCATCTCCCTTCAATCATTCAATTCACAACATCAAACCAAGGCAATGAATCACATCAAGACACTCTCAAATCGAATCATCGATCAATTGACGTAGTCGATTACAAGTCAGTCGAATCATTTCTAGGTCATTCATTCCACACCAAGCAATTCCTTGGATTTAGTGGCTTTACGGTCCCACCCGACCCTCTCGAGATCTAGTGGCTTTACAGTCCCACTCGACCCTCTCGAGATCTAGTGGCTTTACGGTCCCACCCGACCCTCTCAAGATCTAGTGGCTTTACGGTCCCACCCGACCTTTTTACAATGCCATTCTATGTCACCGAGCCACGTGCATTATCCAGGAAGACATACCGAGTCTCTGAGCCACGTGCATTCTCTAAAGCTCCTTTTCGCCAAGATGACATATCTAATCACTGAGCCACGTGTCTTTCCCGAGTAACATTCCAATTCACTGGGCCACGTGCATCCTCAAGGTGATTTACCAACTCACTTTCGATACTAACAACCGATATCCGACCAATTCTCAATCACAAGGCCAAAATTGCATTATTTAATAACATACTTAAAAAATGCACCATTAGATGAATTCGACACAAATTAAAGCTCAAATAAATAAACGGACTGCTCCACGACAATCAGCACGAAATTCTGGTCACTTGGCCATCCTAGATGAATTTCCGGAAAATAAATAATTAAATAATTAATTTCGAAAATTAAATAAATAAATACAATAAATTCAATTTAGCACAATATAAAGCTCAATTAAATAAACGGACTGCACTACGATCATCAGCATAATATCCCGTTCACTGGCCATCCCGGTTGAATTTCCGGAAATAAATAATTAAATAATTAATTTCGAAAATTAAATAAATAAATACAATAAATTCAATTTAGCACAATATAAAGCTAAATTAAATAAACGGACTGCGCCATGATCATCAGCATAAAATCCCGGTCACTGGCCCTCCTAGTTGAATTTCCGAGAAATAAATAATTAAATAATTAATTTCGAAAATTAATATTTAATTCTATAAAACCCGACGAGTTGCGGGTTTGCTTTCTTTTCTTTTTAATTGTTTTCTCTTTTATATTTTTTAGGACTGCCTGATAGATTTACTGTTTTTCCTTGATTGCTTACTTAATGTTTTGCAATTTCAATTTCATTGGTTGTTTTCCTTTCTATTTTTTTTAGAAATAGAATAGAATGAAAGTAATTCACCACGCATGATTATTTAGTATAGAATTGACGATCCTGAAAATATAAAAAGAAATGCATGGACATGTTAGGGAAAAAACACAACATGCTGTTTAGGTACCGAAAGGACGCTAATAGCAATATTAGCGTAACCCAAGTGCCCGAACCTAGATATCTGGTTACGTAGGAATCGAGGGAACACTCCCGACCCTTGATTGGGTTTCTAGCGACCCCCAAAATGAGGTTAGTGGCGACTCCTATATATTTTTTAGGTTGTTAAATACCTAGATCGTATAAATAAATCCGCTGTCACGCGGGGTACGGGCTTGGGAGAGCTCGTGATTTCGTGAGGAAACTCTCGTGATCAAAGTACCCCTAAACCCAACCTTTTCCCTACCTTGGATACTTTTCGAGGGGCGGCGAGATCGGGTCGTGACACTTCTGTGATCGCCAACTGGCAAATTTTACCTCTATTATTGCATTGTGCAAACCATATGGCATAATCGTGCCACATGGCCCTTATTCCTCCAATTAGCATTAGTTTTATGATTAATGATCCTCAATTATCTATCATTTATTGTATTTGAATTTAAACTCAAGAATGGATGAAAAGCAAGTGTATTATTCTTTAGTGTATTCATCAATAAAAAAGAAAAGAAAAGAAAATCTTGAAATACATTTCGATTAACCTTCCTAAAGTTTATCTTCTTTTGGCTTATGTGATTGATTTTATATTTGAAAAGAGAGCAAATGAAGATAAAGTATATTTCATTATGCAACTAATCTATTTAATTTGAAATTAATTCAAAAATAAACATATCATATTAAATTGATAACTCTCTTTATTTTTGAAGTACAGTTTGGGTCAACTACATGAATACAATCATCAATTATCCATTTAACTCAAAATTAAATTCAAATAATGCGATTGATAACTAATTTTATTGCTTGAATAAATTTTACTTAATATGCACTAAATTTAAAATATTATTTCCCAAAATCCACTTAATTTGACAAGGAGTCATTTCCATTTATGCAATTGAAATTTGAAATAGATAGGATATACCTTTTAATTCCATATTATGAATGGAAAACCCTAAATTTGTCAACTCAAGTACCAGGATAGAGAGTACTTTCCTTTTTGTGAATTGTCCATTTATTTCAATACCAGTGATAGACGAAGAAATACCGAAAATTTATCAAATTGTTCTTTCTTGGATATAGCATATTTCACACAAACACGAAGCTCTATTGGATTCAAGGTTGTCAGGACCTAAGGATTTGAAATTTTTTGAGTTATTTGAGATTAAGCAATGAAGGCCCTCAATTTTTCAGTGCTTATATTTATCAATGTTGAAAATGAAAATAAAATATGCTTCATAGTAACGGAATATTGAATACCAAAAAATACTTTGGTAAAATATTTAGCAAGATTCTTATTGCAAATGACTATCTTTTTTCTATCGAATGATTAAGTGGCCTTTCCTTAGCTAGCAAATTTGTGGTTTTCTAACTTAATTAAACCTTTTAAGTTTATTCTTATTCTGATAACTGAACGTGTTTAATTTTACTGAGTTCTAAATATTTAAGTTTTCAAGACTCAATCCAGTTATCAATAACCTACAAATATCAAAACTACTCTCCTCAGATTTATTCTTAGTAAACACCATTTTAATGTATTGTAGGATAGATGTAAATTTTGCAACTATACATAAAATTTAAATGAAAACTGGTAAGTTACTGATTACCTTGATATTGAAATTCAAATATTATATATTTTATGTAGACTTTGGGAATTTTAAATATGAGATAGTAATTTCTTGGGAAAATTTCAAATAGAGACTTGAAATATTCTCACTTTCTCAAATAAGGGCTTGAAGTGAATTTAGTGTGTCAAATAAGGGTAAGAATTGGTCATGTCAATCTTAAATAAAAGCTTGAAGTACTTATTATCAAATAAGCTTGATCTCGCCAATTGTCGGCCTGCTCAATATTCTACCCGATCAAGGGCATTTTCATCAAAAATAATTTTAAATTTAATTTTTTTTTCTTTTATCTTTTTTCTTTCCAATAAGCGCTGATGAGGGCCAATGACCCTTGCCGACCACTGGGCAAGGGCTTGCAAGCCCTCGTCGGTTGCTAGCAAGGTTTACGACCCTTGCCCAGATTTGGTGAGGGCTTGCCTCACTTAAGACCGGCGAGGCCATCCCTTGTTTATGCCTAGGGCATCACTAGTGGCTAGCCATCACTTTAGACCAGCCATTCGCAAAGAAGAAAGGGAAAACCAAAAAAAGAAAAAGGAAAGAAAAAATTCAAAAGAAGATAAAGAATGAAAATGCCTTCGACCGACTGCAAAGTCAAGTTCTTTTTTGAAATTTACATTACCACTTTAAGCTCTTATTTGAAACCAAATTTACTTTGAGTCCTTATTTGAAATAAGATTAATTTCAAGTCATTATTTAAGAAAATAAGAGTATTTCAAACCGTTATTTAGATTTTTCCTTAATTTCTTTTATCAGTAAAAAAATTGGAAATAGGCAATCGATAATTACTCAGTTACTCTCTGGACGGTAGGTAGAATATTAGATTTTAACCATGACTTTTCAATGCAATCGAAATTATACGATCACGTTGAGCCATAATTTTTTTTATGACATTGCTTTATTGTGATTAACTCTTTTATATCCGGTTGCCTCGTTGGGTGATATACGAGAAAATATCTCGTTAATATGAAATATCTGACTTATGAAATGTTTTCTCACATATTTTTTATAAAATAAATACCATATACATTGGACATTGCCAAATCCCAGATAATTATCGTGTATTGAATTTTTGCATTTTTTTTATAATTAATGTTTTCGACGCCGTCAGTTTCCGACCATGTTCATCTCCTCCCTTCCGTCCGGCGGCTCTGCTCAAACTGAGAGGCTTGCAGAAAGTTTAGAGAGAGAGAGAGAGAAGACGAGCTTCGATGGAGTCAACCATATCCAACACACACACACACACACTCTCTCTCTCTCTCTCTATCCTCATCTCCCTCCTCCGTCAATCCCTTCGTCTCCTCCGTCTCTCGCGAGGTTCCGCTTGCGGTGCGTTCCGAGCTTCGCTGCGGCTGACACGGCGGCGGCAGCGGCGGCGGCGGCGGCGGAGTTGACGGTGAGGATGGGAAGGCAAAATCAGCCGTGGATGGAGCCGAGGAAGCCTCAGCCGTCTGCTCGGATGTCATAATTCTCGACGTCAGAGTAAGCCTCTCTCTCTCTCTTTATATATTTCTCTCGCAGTTTATGTGAATGTACGAGCTAAAACTTCGATTTTGTCTATGCGTGTCCAACTTTCCCTGCATTACATTGCTGAAGATGTTACTCCACGGTGCATATCTTTTTTTTTTGCTTTTCTTTTGTGTGGTCAGTTGAGTGGCTCTGTTTCGTCTCTGCAGGGAATGACTTCCGTGGGATGTGCAGCGAGCTTGAAGAGAATTCTGGAAAATCAAGTGAGTTCGCCATTTGCTTTTGTCTTTCTTCTAATTCGTGAAGAGTGTTTGCTATTATATTCTCTAAAGTAATCCATTTTTCACATGAAGATAAATCGTCATCAACTTGAATTGAACTTAGTGTGACAGGATATTCATCTAGTGGGTTAAGTGAAATAAGGTTCCAAATTATCCCTTATGTGGGTGCAAAGAATTGCAGGAGAAATTCATCAATTTTTGTGCTAAGATTTGAACCCTGTGTGTTTTTTACTTTTCTGCTCTAACTTTGGGCAGCCACTGGTATCTGCCGCAAGCGTCAATCTTACAACTGAGACAGCAATTGTATGGCTCGTTTCTGAAGCCAAGGCTATACCTAATTGGCAAAAGGAGATGGGGATAAACACTTGCAAAACACTCAGACAAATTGTGGCTTAAGTCTAAGTGAGTTTACCATTGCTTTTCTCTTTCTTGTAACTTGTGAAGAATCATCCATTTTTCTTCATGAAAAGAATCGCCATCAACTTCAATTTAACTTAGTGTGAGAAATGTCATTTTCTGGGTGTGATTTGAACCAGGCATGGTTTTCTCTTTTTTCTGCTCTAAACATTGGACAGCCACAAGTATCTGCCACAAGTGTCAAGCTGACAACCAGGATAGCAGCAGTTGTATGGCCAGTATCTGAAGCCAAGGATGGCAAAAAGAGTTGGGAGAAACACTTGCAGAAGACTTGACAAATTTTGGCTTTATGTCTAACCCTCGAGGTAAGCCGTTCTTATTCACCATCTGCTTGTTGCATCTGAATGAGGTTTGGCTGACATTTGTGAATATCATTGCCACATATAATGTACATTTTATCGCAGATTTTCTGTGTTGATGACTCCATCTAAAAGTTGGAAGAACAAGCTCTTATAATTGTAATTTTCTCTGTCATATGATACAAATTAACTTGGAGAAGCATATTTTTAATGTAGGGGTTGGTTGACAAGTTCTCTGGATGCTCTTGTGGATTTGGTCATGAGAAGCAAGCAATGGATGAGGCTATTGAGGAAATGAATGGACTTGGATGGGGAAAAATATCATTGAGGAAAAAAGCTCAGCCTTGAGGTTCAGGTAGAGACTGAGATGGTGATCGCAGTCATGATTGTGGTCACGATTGTGGCCCCAATCAGGACTATGGTGGTGGACATGGATGTGGAGGTGGAGAGTGCTTTAAGTGTGACAAGCCTGGGCATTTTGCAAGGGAGTGTCCTCATGAAGGGGGCTGAGGAGGTAGGTATGGGGGAGGGATGACAGGTATGGAGTTGGTGGTGGTGGGCACTATGGTCCTGATCGAAATGGTGATCGATCTGGAGGACCAATAGGGATAGTGGTACTCAAGGAGGATCAGGAAATGCGTTGTGGTACAGGGAACTTCTGCCTTAGAAATGAATGCCTGTATTGGCTACAATTATTCAACTAACTTTTTGAAAGGAGTTAAGCAGGTAAACTCTATGTTTTGTTATACACATTTTATTATGTGAGCTTCCTGTCAATAATTTGCACTATATCAACTTTGCTAATCTTTTGGCAGGATTCTTGGCTGTTTGTGGTGTTTTAATACGCAGTCCCATTACTTTCATGTCATAGGACGTGGTTTTTGTCTTAAAAAAAACTCTGAAAAGTCCTTTTGGCCTCAAGAAGCTATTCTTATACGCAATTAACTTGGTAAAATTCCGTCTCACCTTCCACACATTGTGCTATGGTGGAGTTCCTTTCTCAGTAAAATGTGGACATCTTTTGGAAGCTTTGGTGAGAATGGCAATTTGATTTTAATGATCTTCTTCCTAGCTATCTCCCGTCTCCTATCGCCATCTTCAGTGGAAGAGTGCTTGTCTGTCTCATCCGTGTGCATGGTGCTACTTTTGTGTTAGGTTTCCTGGATAAATTTCCCTTCCAGGTGTAATGACGGCTCTTCCTATGAATCGGCTATGTTGCCAATAAGCACATTGTTCTTTTCACTTCTGCATTAATGATCTTCGCCATGCACTTTCACCAGTCATTTGTGATCATTTATCTTCCCCTAGTTCTTTTAGAAGTCGTGCTAGCTCCATTTGAAATTGATACTGGGTTCGTGACACCTAGATGTGGTATATTCTTGGCATAAGCCAAAAAGCCGATATGATCATTTCTTTTTCAGTTTTTTCTCTGCAGTTACTTGGTTAAGTTATTGTGCATTTTAACTATCGTTCTGTACTTGAATTTTTAATTTTATGGTTATTCTTGTTGGAATTTGGTTAATTTTCAAATAGAGCTTGACAGTACATTAAATCAATTTTCTGTTAATCTATGCAGACTTTCTTTATATAGTTAATATTTAATCTCAGAGCTAGTCACATACATAACTCGATCCCTCATTTCAAGGATCTTCTTAAATAGTTTTTTCATCATTTCAAAATCATTTTGGAATCCCCAAAAAAATGAAGCAGAAATAGGAAACCCAAACGACCACAATTAAACAATACAAGGATATTAATCATCAATTTACAAAGTGCACGGGGAGTTGGTGGGGGTTCGCATCTGGACCATTGAATTGGATGGTAAAGCCCTTGTTGAAGGGTTGGCAAAGGATCGCATTGTGTGGATGGCTGAAATGCTTGCGCGACTCCATCTATGTACCAGGCTCTGCGAGCGCACACTCGCTTATGTGCGTGAGAGAGCGCAGGGTTGGAGGAAGGTTGGCTTTTGTTTTAACTAGGAACTCCTCATATATGTAGGAAACAGTGATACTTTAAGAATCAAAGGTAAATATATTGGATATCCTTTGAATGACCCGAGGGACATAGTCAATCATATTATGCGGAAACTGTGTGGACACTTTTGTTTTTCAGTTGGATCCAATTAAATTACATTATCTCTTAATATGTGCTTGGCATAATATATTTTATTAACTCTATATAACAACTTTCTCAAGCATTGTTAATCATTTTTCTTCATTGAGCATGGTAACCTATAACATTACCTAGTATATAACCTGCGAAAGAAGAGAGACTAATGCAGTTCATTGAATACAACTTCCTACATGCATGAAATCATGCTAATCTCTCTGTCTCTCTCTTCTTCAAGTTCAAGCTCCTCCATGTTATTGGCAAAGTAATGTGATCCTTCCTTTGATTAACTTGTTTTACGATGTGTCCCTATTCGAAGGGTAAGTTAACTTGTCTCATATTCCCCATATGCTTTATTAAAATGACTAAACTATACTTTTGATCCCTAACTTTGAGCATTTTGTTCCTATCAAATCCTCTAAACTTTGAGTTTGTCTCATCAAATCATTGAATTTATTTAAAATTCTTTCAGCTCCAAATCTAATTGATTGGAACATTAGATTTGGAGCTGACACCTTATTCAAAAACTTTTGCATTTTTCACTATTTTATTCTCATCGCCTATGTATTCTTTCTTTCTTAATTTTTTTGGCATACTATTTAATTACCACAAACACACCAATAAAATTTTAGCATATTACACTTAATCAGTATATCTCTTCTTACAAATTCTACAATCTAGGGGTGATATCTACAACTTTATAAAACGACTCTCAAGAATCTAATACATTTTAATGCTTTGTTTGTTTCACATAAAATAAATGAATTGGAAAATATCTTTTTATAGATGTTCACTTGTATCGTTGAAGCAAATCGTCTATGGAAAATATTTTTATTATCGACAACAATTTTTATCTAAACTTTTTCATGGGTGATGAATATATTTTTTGTTCATTCATTTTCATAAGCAATACAAGCCGTTAGTTTTTAGAAAATATTTTCCAAAGTATTTATTTTTATGAAATAAAAATGACATTAATTTCAAATTTGTTGACAAAGACTTTGCTTAAAGAATGCATAGTAGAAGGACAAAAAGTAATTTCACGTGTTTCTCTTTGTCCTGTGTCACCCAATCGCATTGCTTTCTCATGCCATTCTTGTTTGTTTCCCCTTTGATAAAGGCCATGCCGTGCGACACGAATCTTAATTATTTTCTAGTTCTTTAGTTACATCACACCAAAAAAGATTTGAAGAGCCTAGAACTATTTTTTCCTTTTCCTTTTTCTTTTTTTGCATGGTCATCATGACTAATTAAAGGATAATTTGAAGTTAATTAAAGGAAGTAAATCTGGTTACGATCGAATGGGCCTATACGTGGAGAGAATTTGGTCATCGGGGGAGGCAAAGTTGGCTTGCCGTGCACTTTGATGCAATGTGCCTAAGTTGCTTTCACATTTGAATAGCTTCAAATTCCCACTTCTTTCTATGGTCCTTTTCTCTACTTTTGCTTTTGGAAAGTATGATATTGAACACCCTTCCTTGGATTAGGATCATCTTCACCCATCAGGTACGGGCACATAACCAATCAAATTAAGTAAGGACATGTGGTGTATGTCTAATAATTAGCTAAAATCCATAATTACAACTTCACCTAATTGGGTCTTTGTTTATAATTCCTTGTTTCTAGGGAAAAAAAGAGCAAACATAAGGTTGGATGAGTGAAACAGATTCACATTCCCACAAATTATTCGATGTGAACTCTCTCAATTACACCCTATCAGGCGAAGGAGGAAAAGAAGGATCGTTTACTTGACTTGGCTTGAACTATCTCACTTTTTCAGTTTACTATCATTTGCCAACGACTACTTGTTTACTTTTTGACTAGCTATATACCTTTTGGATTAAATATATACCTAATTTTTTTTATAATTCCAATAATTTTTAAAATAACAATTTGACTATATTAATATGTTAAAGATCATAATAGTAGCGTGGACTTTGTCATTATTAATTCACCTATTAGTATTCAAGATGTGAAATAAAATTTGCATATCCATATAACAAGTTCAATGCCAATACAGCATAGATCTAAAAGGTAGTATTTTGAAATAAATTATTCTCCACCAAAGTAGAGATTTTGCTCTCTTTTATTTGCCATTCTTGTTTGTTTCCCCTTTGATAAAGATCATGTCGCACGGCATGAATCTTAATTATTTCCTAATTACAGTCTATGATGGTGTAAAGTTTATTCTTTTGTTTGTCTAGTTCTAATTGGTCTTAGGTGATTGCTAAATTAAATAAATTCTTTTTAGTTACATCACATCAAAAAGATCTGATGACTCTAACACTATTTTTTCATTTTCTTTTGCATGGGCGTCATGATCAATTAAAGCATAATTTGGAATTAAATAAAGGAAGGAAATCCAATTACGAATGAATGGGCCTATACGTGGTGGAAATTTGGTTGGGAGGCAAAGTTGGCTTGCCCTGTCCATGGATGCCAAGTGCCGAAGTCGCTTTCTTACATGTGAACAGCTTCGCATTCCCTCCTTCTTTTTATGGTCTTATTCTATACTTTTGCTTTTAAAAAGTATGATACTGAACACCCTCCCTCGGATTAGGATCTTCTTCACCTATCAGGCATAGGCACGAAACCAATCAAATCAAGTAAGGACACGTGATGTGTGTCAAATAATTAGCTAAAATCCTGTACTATGACTTTACCTAATTAAGTCTCTGTTTATAATTTATTGATTCTAGAGATATAAGAACAAATGAAATGTTGGACAGATGAAACAAACGTTCCCACGACTTTTTTTCATGTCAACTGTCGAGATTAAGCCCTGTCAAAAGAAGGAGAAGGAGGCGTAGGATCATTTACTTGACTTGATTTTACAGATACAAACAGTTTTGTACGTATTAAATTCGGTCAATCGTGTGTCGCATTGCTTTTTAAGATTCTTGACAACTGACTTGTCCCTATGATCTTCCTTTTACTTTGGGCTGTCCAGTTCTATCGTCACACGCTGTGAGTGTAGGGGTTATCAGCAATTGTTAACTTGTCTGCTTTTGGTTGTTAAGCATTATCCTGTTGGGCAGGTTCTGGAGAAATAGACGGTGACTAGTCTTGTGTGAATTCTCGCTCTCACAGGCGCTGCTTATCAGAGTCTATCCAATTCAGTCAAAAAACAAACCCGACTAATTGTGAGTCTTGCAATAATTAAAGTCTGGCTAAAAGTTTCACGTGAATGTTAAGTAAAATGAACTTCAAATTTGTTAAAATAATAATTGACTATTGAACACTGAATTATACTAGTTTCTTACCGAATATAATATAGTTATGAGCACTTTAATAGGTTTTTTGCAATATTGTTAACAAGATTCGAAGTGCCGCTGAATATCTTTTTCTATTGAATGAATTCAGCCCCTAAGAAGATTTCTTTCTTATTGATTGCATTAAAACTGTTTCAAATGAAGGATACTAATTTAGATGTTGTTGAAGAAGCAGCACTCTGATCATGGCCAACGGTGAAAATTCCCTTCTCTCTTTGTCAGCAAATCCCTTCATCTTCCAAAAACTCTTCCCTTTTTTGAAGCTCTCCTGTAGGCTATTGGCTTTAGTTTTTGAAGCTGAGAACCTACTTAGCATTTGATTTTTTTTTCTTTGCTTTGGTTGTCTTTTCTTTTCCCTCCTGATCTGTTTTGGGAGTTTGTGTATGTGAATAAATTTCTACAGCTGATTTTGGGTGAACATGGAGATCAGTTTGGCCATTCGTCCAATTGACAACCATCAAGGAGGATGTTCGTGATGTGGCTCCAAAAACTCTCCGAGATTAGGCTGCTCTCCTCTCTTGATTTAGACTTAGAAATAGATCTGGGGATTTTACTCTCCCGATTTAAATTTAGGTTTAGATTTGGGAGTTCCTTACAAGTATTTGATCTATGCTTTTTGAACATATTGATGTTGGTATCTCTACATGATGATGGTGATGAGGACACTGAACCTAGACACATACCACAAGCCGTTGCAATGGAGTGGGGGTTCTCGATGTGTGCTCATCACCGAATTTGGTGATTGGTTGTCGAACGTTTATGGTGATAGATCTAGTCTTGAGGGATGAGAGGGTGCTTTGAGGTATAGATTGTGCTTTGTTATTTGCATTATGCATTTGTTTTGTTCGGTAGTTCTTTGGAATTTCCTAGGCTTGAAAGTCTTCTATGTGCCTCTCGAGTATTATCTTGAGAAATGAATGGAATCTTCCTTTCGACCAAAAAAAAAAAAAAAAAAAAAACTCTCATGTGGTCATGGAAGAGGTAAAACTACCAAAAGAATATATTCATCTTCTTTTTTAAAAAAAAATTTACTGCATCCAATTCAATGTAATTAACTCTAGTCACATCCCAATCTTCATCAAAATGAAACATCCATTCACAAAAATTATTAAAATCTCTATACATTATGAGAATACTCTAATAGGGCTCTTGTTCCAAAAAAAAAAAAAAAAGTGATCAAAGAGTAAAATTGAACAAGATAATAAATCAAACACTAGATTTTCGTAATTCGTTCGATGTGACATATGTTCACGAGGAAAGCAACAGAGATTTTCAATATAAATATAGCGATATAATAGAGATTATAACCATATTCAAGTCACCCAAAATACTCTTAATGTTTCCTAACCCCTAATTACATCCAATAGCTCACATAGTGTTTAGTCTCAAAATTTCTCATGAAATAATCTCTCAATCTCACAAAGAAATTCAAAAATCTTACCACAAAATTAATTAGCTTCAAAACCTCTAATTGCTTTAGGGTGTAATTCACAAGCAATCCACCTCTTGGAAGCTCTTTACAGCAAATACAATTCTTATATAGAGACAATAGTCAAATCCAAAATGGGGAACCTACTCAAGCTAGGTAACCATCATCAAATAAGAAGCCAACTCTAATTAGGAAAAATATCCAAATTAGGAAAGTTACCTTTTTAGGCTTAAATTCAAGACATATTATCAATAATCTCCATCGTGATTCGACATTTGAGTCAGTCACAATCGATTCACTGTAACCCGAAATTTCACCCCTACTCTCTCATAGCCCTTGATCAATTCAACCACCACAGACATATTTCAAGTCCAAATGGTGCTTGAACTTCATCACAACCATTATTCAAGAACTTTTGCATTTTTTCACCATCCTATTTTGATCACATTTGTATTCTTTCTATCCTCAATTTTTTTTTTGGCGTACTATTTAATTATTACGACTATATCAACATAATTTTAGCATATTAAACTTAGTATTTCTCTTGTTAAAAAGTCTACAGTGGAGAAGTGATGCGTACAATTGTATATGATGAGTAGTAGGAATCTAATCCAAAATAAATTTAAATTTGTTGATGAAGATTTTGCTTAAAGAATGCATAGTTAGTATAAATGACTCTAAGTGATTCCACGGGTCCCTATTTGTCCACATCACCCGATCCCATTGCCTTCTCAAGCCATTCTGGATTGATTACCCTTTCCAAATTACATTTTTACTCCCAAGATGGTTAATGTTCACTTTTTGTTTGTCTAGTTCTAATTGGTACTAGGTGATTGCTAAAAAAATAAATTCTTTTTAACTACATCGCATCAAAAAGATAATTTGGAGTTAATTAAAGGAAGAAAATCCAATTACGATTGAATGGAGCTATACATGGAGGAAATTTAATCAGCTTGGGAGGCAAAGTTGGGTTGAGCACTTTGATGCGACGCTCCTAAGTCGCTTTCTTACGTGTGAACATCTCTGGATTCCCACCATCTTTTTATGGTATTTTAGTCTCCACTTTGCTCTTGCTTTTGGGAAAGTATAATTTCTCTACTTTTGCTTTTCGAAACTTTGGATTCCCACCTTCTTGGTCATTTTCTCTCAACTTTTGCTTTTGCTTTTGGGAAAGCATACTTTCTCTACTCTTGCTTTTGCCTTTTGAAAAGTACAACATTGAACACTTGCCCACGGATTTTCAATACCAAAGGTTCATCTTCACTCATTAGGCACGGGCACGTAATTATTCATATCAAATAAGGACATATGGTGTGTGTCTAATAGTTACCTAAAATATGGTATTATGACCTTTCATAATTGGGCCTTTTGTTTTGGGTAATTCCTTGATTTCAAGGAAATAAGAGCAAACAAAAGGTTGGATGGATGAAACATATTGACACTCCCACAACTTTTCTCATGGAATTAAATGTCATCTACCAACTACAACTTGTTTACTTTAGTGACTAGCTATATACATTTGGATTAAATATATGCCTAGTTTTTATAATTCGATCATTTTTTATGTAATAATGTGATTTTATTAAAATATTAAAGATCATACTATAACAAGGTTGACTTTGTTGTTATTATTACTAATTCAACTATAAGTATTCAAGATGCAAAATTGAATTTAAATATTAATATAATAACTTAAATGCCGGTTCCACATGTTCTTTTTTTTTTTTTTTTTTGTAGTTTTTGGTCTGTAGTCTCACATGGGTTTAAAAAGTAATATATCGAAAGAAATTTTTCGTCACCATAGTAGATATTTTGCTCTCTTTTATGTGTAAAACTATTTTCCAACCAAATATAATGGGACATCATAAATGTATAATTTAGGGCAAAAATATACATTATAATTGACAAATGGAAGTAAAATTGATTATAAATCTTGAAATCGTCCTACTTCAATGTACGGTCAATAGTGTCTGGTTATGAGTACGTAAAGTCAGGATTTTAGATGTGCGGAAAAGACTGAGATCGTCCATTTAACTAAATGACCGATAATTCAGGGATCGGAAAGACAATTGAAATTGAACAAATCAAGGGCCCCACGATGTTTCAGCTTTCATTGACTAACTATCAATAGGTAGTTAGGTACCTTGCTTATCACGGCCTTGTAATTTTTTCAACTTGAGAGGACCACAGAAAGATCTGTCATACCATTCTTGCATTGATGACATCAGCATGTCTTAGTATGGGAAAGTACACTGCCCCCAATTATATATTCAGAATTACTTCAAAACAACATCGCAAGAAAACCAAAAAATACTTGAGCTGAGAACGCTTTGTTACAAATCCTCATGGACCTTCCCCATGGAGATCGAGTTTTACCCAGGTCATTCTCATGCTTAACTACTATCATTCTTCTATTAGGGAGTGTCTCACCTTTGTTAGAAGTCAATGGGCACGAGATTGATCGGCTGGCTCTATTGGAATTCAAGACCCGAATAGGTGATCCTGGCCGGGTTTTGAGTTCGTGGAATGATACTAGCCACGTCTGCAAATGGTACGGCATTAGATGTGGCCATAGACACCATAGAGTCACCATATTGAACCTGAGCTCCAAGAACTTGTTCGGGTCCGTACCGCCCCACATTGGTAATTTGAGCTTTCTTAGGGAAGTCCATCTGCAAAACAATAGTTTCCGCTCTGAAATTCCACTGCAATTCGGTCGCTTATTTCGGTTGCAGAAGTTGTTCCTCTATAACAACTCTTTTAGCGGGCAAATCCCTTCAAATATCTCCCATTGCTCTAATTTGCTTGTTCTTGACTTAAGCAACAACAAGCTCAAAGGAAATTTGCCTACAGAACTCAGCTTCTTGTCCAAGCTCCAAGAACTTGTGCTTCAAAAAAATAGCTTGATGGGAAACATTTCGCCGTTGGTTGGAAACTTATCCTCTCTTCAAAGATTCTCAGTATTGTCAAATAGCCTCAGCGGTACGATTCCAGAGACTCTCGGCCGATTGAGAAATCTAAACCATCTCTCTCTTGGCTGGAATAAATTTGTTGGTACGGTTCCTATCTCAATTTTTAATATATCCACCATGATAATGTTTGACGTGGCTGCGAACCAATTAGAAGGAGGCTTACCCAGTGATTTAGGCTTTACTCTTCCGAATCTTGAGAGAATCTTTTTGAATGGCAACCACCTCACTGGACTCATTCCTAAGTCAATATCCAACGCCTCTAATCTCAATCTATTCCAAATCGGTTTGAACAACTTTAACGGGAAAGTTCCTTCTTTCTCAAAGATAAGAAGACTCCGTTGGTTTTTGATTGACGAAAACAACTTTGGAAGTGGGCAATTTGCTGATTTGGACTTCCTCTGCTCTTTAACCAATTCCACAAACTTATACCATATGGGTATAGGGTTCAATGCTTTTGGAGGACCAATCCCTGACTGTATCAGTAACCTCTCTATCACCCTTACGCATTTATGGTTAGATCTGAATTATTTTTCTGGAACCTTACCTTCTGGAATTGGAAATCTCATCAATTTGGAGATCCTGGATATCAATCACAATAACATCTCTGAGAACATGCCTTCTGAGATAGGAAAGTTGAACAAAATGAAGGATATGGATTTCTCCCATAATAATTTTTCAGGGCAGATACCAGAATCTATCGGGAATTTAGGAATGTTAACCAAATTGGACTTGAGCAACAATAATCTTCAAGGCTCGATACCGTCATCTCTAGGCAATTGCCAAAACCTACTTCTCTTGAACCTTTCAACCAACTACCTTAGCGGTAATATTCCCCCGGAAATTATGGGTCTCTCATCTTTGTCGATTTATCTTGACTTGTCTCAAAATAATCTTACCGGCTCCCTTCCAAGAGAAGTTGGAAACTTGAAAAGTCTCGACAAATTATGTCTTGATAGGAACAGATTATCTCAACAGATTCCAAGTAGTATCAGTAGTTGTACATCCATGGAATTCCTTTATATACAAGATAACTTTTTTGAAGGGCCCCTACCCTCGACTATGAGTTCCATGAAAGGCCTTCAGGTTTTAAATGTTTCCAACAACCGATTGTCTGGCCAAGTCCCGGAATATCTAAAGTCATTGAATTTGATGAATCTAAGCCTATCTTACAATAATTTTGAGGGTGCATTGCCTACAGGAGGAGTTTTTGGAAGTGCCATTTCAACTTCAGTTGTTGGAAACGAGAAACTTTGCGGGGGACTGCCAGATTTTCAACTACCCAAATGCAACTACAAAGAGTCAAAATGGACAAGAATAAGTAGAACTGCGAAAATTGTGATATCCACATTCTCTGCTATTGTAGGTGTAGTGTGCATACTCACTTTGTTATACTTCTTTTGGTTTGGAGACAATAAGAAAGCATCGCCTTCAAGCTCTTCTAAAGATGGGCTTTTGCATGTTTCTTATCACAACCTATTGAAATCAACTGGTGGATTCTCCTCCACCAATTTGCTCGGCATGGGCAATTTTGGGTCTGTGTATAGAGGGTTTCTTGATCAAACTCAATCGATCGTGGCCATCAAGATTCTCGACCTTTCACGTCATGGAGCTTCCAAAAGCTTCACATCTGAGTGTCAAGCCTTGAGAAGAATTCGACACCGTAATCTTGTGAAGGTACTCACGGCATGTTCTGGGTTTGATTTCAATGGAAATGATTTCAAGGCACTGGTTTATGAATTCATGTCAAACGGGAGCTTGGATGAATGGTTGCACCCAACTACATCACAATATACAAAGAGAAGCAAGTTGAGTCTACTTGACAGAGTGAATATTGCCATTGATGTTGCTTGTGCACTAGATTATCTCCATCATCACTGTGAAACACCGATAGTTCATTGTGATCTAAAGCCAAGCAATGTCCTTCTTGATGATGAAATGACTGGACATGTAGGCGATTTCGGGCTTTCCAAGTTCCTCCCAGAAGCAACGCACAAGTTACTAGCCGATCAGTCAAGCTCTGTCGAATTAAAAGGATCTTTTGGCTACATAGCCCCAGGTAATGATGCATCTGTTAGGTCTTTCAGTTTATTTCCTTATATCAAACACGCAATTAGAGACCGATTCTTGGAAAAAAAAGTTATAGACATGAAAGATCACCAAGACTATATTTCAATCTCAATTATTCATTATGCATCACTATGCTCCATTTCTTGTCGTAGAGTACAGCTCGATAATTGCCGTATCCACAAAAGGAGATGTGTATAGCTTTGGAGTCCTCATTTTGGAGATGTTCACAGGCAAGAGGCCAACCGATGACATGTTTGAAAATGGGGTGAACCTTCATCGCTTCGTAAAGGCAGCTTTGGTAGACCGAGTGGAAAAGGCAATTGATCCTATTCTGCTTGAGGAAATCGAGGAGTTGGAGAAAAAACGAACTGTCCCTCTGAATGGCAAGAACAAAAGCTGGTTTAGTACTCTGGAGTGTTTGGTTTCGATCATCGAAATAGGAGTCACTTGCTCTTCTGAATCTCCAGGGGAACGAATGGACATTGGCGATGCATTGACTAAACTCCAAGGAATTAGAAAGAAACTTATTGAGTTCATTGGCATTGCCTAGTTGATGTAAATCTGAATTTCATATGGAGTCATGTGGTCTTCATGGTCATTGCTTTGTCTAGAATAGGATGCGGAATTCTGGCCACTTGACAAACAATTTGAATCCAGTGATAGCAAAGCCACAAGTGATGGAGACTAATGACTTAGCAATCAAAGGACGATCAAAATAGTTTATGTTGTCGTAAACAAAAGATCATTATCCTTCCGCAGTATGAAAAATAAATGTATTTTGTTTTGCTTTAGCCCAAAAGTATTTTCTTTTCCTTTAGCCCAAAAGATAGAGAGTGTAACCTGTTTGAGAGTTGCACCAAGAAAATGTAAAACGAACACTAAGCATGGCTCCTAATATAAGTATCTCCAGACATCTAGTATTATGGATTTTTTATTCTCTCTTGCAAACTTGGCCTGTTTGTTTTGGCTTTTAAGCAAACGAAAAAATTACTAAATGACGTCCCTCCAAAAGTTAAATAATGTTTAAATTCATAAAACCTCATAAAAAAGAATATGTGATCACACGTGACGCTCTAGTACGCCACTTCTAAGAATCGTCTTAGTCTCTTTTATATTATCATGCAAGCAGAAGACATCAATTTAGTATAAGCACTTATAACATAAATTATGCATACATGAATATAAGAACACTAACAACAAAGGGGAATCATGCTTTCAATTCGTATCATATTTATATACATCGGGTGATGGACTACATAGCAAAAGGAAGAACCTAAATTGGGAGGAATCAAAAAGGTACTCGTCTCCCTAGCACCACTTCTAGTGGACGCCATCACAATTGTCCATCCGTCCACGCCACCCAATCACATGATTCTACGCACAAAAAGTTACGACCTTGCAGAACCAAAAGCATTCCCCTTCACACTACACCACGTCCAGTTTCTACTCCTCCCTGTCGTCTCCATCGCCACCACTACGGTCATCGGGGTAAGGAATCGGTCCTTCGAGGTTCCCATCTACCAGAATATAGAGAGCGATGAAACGATACAATATAAGACTCTCTGACACACCTATGTCCACCTTAAGAACCGCTATGTGTCTCACAAAAACCACACCCAGAATAGCCGGATCCATGAACTCATGCATTTTGCCCCTAAGTGTTACGGGCGCACTATATTGGGCAATGGGGGACACAGGGATAGTAAGCATAGCTATCAATCTGTAAAAATAACAAGAGTGAGCTAACGCTCATCAAGATAAATAACTATCTCATAAACCAATCAATCCGATTAACACTTGATTCCTAGGACACTTCTAGTATCATAACAATCAGCACACAAGAATAAGCACACGTCACACATTCAATCCAAATTTCTAGTCATGTGCATAATGATCTCATGCATTTGATGCATCACACACTTCATTTTCAGTCACCCCACTTTATTCGGGTCCAACCCCATCTCCTGGTTCAACCGGGTTTGCTAGTCGGCCTGTGTGGGTTACATCCAGTTTACTTTCCGGACTTTTGCGGTTTGCTAGCCACAAGCATTCCCCTACTACCACTCGGGGCATCTTGGTTTGCTAGCCAAGGCATTCTCCTCTGGTATCCAATCCTGACCATCGCTGGGTTCTTGGTTTGCTAGCCAAGACTTCCACGGTTCTCTCTAATCACAGGCATCCCTACTACAACCCTAGGCATCTTGGTTTGCTAGCCAAAGCACTCTCCTCCGATATCCAATCCTAGCCATTGTTGGTCATCAAAGGTTCGCTAGCCTTAGGGTTCATGCATCCAAGGTTCATAGGCCTTGGACATCACAGAGTAGCAAACTTTCTCAAGCACCACAAGCATATCACACACATGCAATGGCATTAGAATCACATGCTATAAATCACATCCCATTCAGCACACCTTTCACTATGAAAGATGCTATGTCATCACAAATAATTTGATGCCTCATTAGTACACCCAAGCCTTGTACAAATCTTAAATTCCAAAATAAGTGCTCATGCAATCAGCTCAATTTCATAGACAAGTCACAAACTTGAGACTTTCGACACCGCTAAGTTGTGACAACATATGCTTAGGACTTGAGGCAAGTAGATTGTCCCCCATTCTATGCTACATAGGCTGGTTGTTGCTCAGCGAGGTTGAATTCCTCGGATTTTCGCGGTTTTCAGTCGGTTTTGTATACATTTGTGTTAATCGATGATTTCAGAAGACGTATGTAGCTAGCATTGTTGAGTCCATGGTTTATTGGATTCGTGAATGTGTTGTTGAAGTGCTGGCTTTGAGATTTATATGTATTTGAGGTTTTTCTTTTTTGGTCGAAAAGATAGGTATTATTTAAGTATTCACAACATTACAGATATGTGTGACGTTACAACCAGAAGATATGGCATTGGCGGCTACCAAAGCTTGCAAAATAAAAGGAGGAAAGATATTCCAATTGTGGGCCAGTCAGATCTGTCGTGGGCTTTAGCAGCCCAATTTGCGACTCCATTCGCCTCCCGTTTACAATGCCGCATCTGCAAATTAGGGTAAAGGGATAGCAAAGCTTCAATTTCAGCGAACATCACACGTTCTTCCCACGACGACTTCCGTCTCACTTGAACTATATTGATCAAGAGCAAGCAATCGGACTCAATGACCAGATTTTCCTTATTGAGGCCTTGGTGCAGCAGGTGATGAAGAGTGAAGGTGAGCACCTGCACTTCCGTTTGAAAAGCCGAAGCTGCTGTAAATCTTCTAATGTAGACATCTGTAAGAATACCCTAATGATTCCGGCTTATACAGGCCATAGTGCCCTCGTGATTGCTAGGATGATGAGATCCATTGATATTGCATTTCAGGAATCCGCAATCCAAGGGTTTCCACAAGATTGATGTTTGTGGAGCAGAGTCCCCTATTCGCGAGTCCCTTGTTCGTTGGTTGCTCGGAGGAGAGATGTGCTGGATCCATGTTTGTGCCAAGGCGTCTGCCACTGCTCAGTTTGGATCGGGCGATGTCGGCGAAAAATGCTACTATTTCGCAGACACCAGATCTGCCATGAGACATGGGCAATTGTCTCTAGTCCATGTAAAAGTCTCTTATTTGTTGCTCTTTCTGTGATCCACTCATCCAAACGGTGCACAGTATGAGGCGATACTGAAATGTTGAGCTGAGAATGACTCCAAACACCTTTAGTCCACAAACAGAAGAAGAATAGGTGTTCGATTGTTTCTGGAGATTTCTAATTGCAGAGATTGCATATAGGATCAGGGGTGATATGACGATAAAATAAATTAGCATTGGTAGCAAGGGCATTCTGGCATGCTGTCCATAAAAATATGCGGATTTTCTGTGCTGTTTTCATTGTCCATATTTTGCGCCAAAGTATTTTAGGATTTTGGTACGATGTTGAGGCTTGATGACCACTTTGTGTGATTGCTGTGCTGACTAGAGTATTGTAATTGCTTTTAACTGTGTGATGTCCATCCTTTGTAGCTGTCTAAACTAACTGATCAGTAGCATGTAAGGGTCTGATAGGGATCTTAAGTATTTCTGCCATGATCGTATCATCAAATAGTTCTGTTATAAGAGGAAGATTCTGGTAATGGTGGACAGTGTCAATAAGATCAGCCACCATCCATGGCTCCTCTCTTGTAGCTAGTCCGCCAATAATCCCGATAGGTAACCAAATATTCTCACATATTTTGATCATCTTGCTCTCCCTAACAGACCATCATACATTAGGTAGGATGGCTTCTTTGCCAATAAGAAGACTTTGTCAACCTCAGGATGGGCGCGTACCTTTATCTGCTGATTGAAAGTCCTTTGATTGAAAGTAGAGTCCCTTGAAAATCTGACTCCATAACGAGTGAGGTTGTTGAAGTAAATGCCAAGCCTGCTTTCTAAGCATTGCCTTGTTGAATGCTATTAGGTCTCGGAAGCCTAGCCCTCCATTGTCCTTTCTGATTTTTAGCAAATCCCATTTCTGCCAATGAACTCCGGCCCTGCTTTTATCATTCCACAAACAAAAACTAGAAATTTTCTTTTCAATCATTTGACAAAGAGATAGGGGTAGCTTGAAAATGGACATAGTATATTGTGGAATTGCCTGTACAATAGATTTGAGTAGGATTTCCTTGCCTCTCTTCGACAAAAAATGTTCTTTCCAACCCTCAAGTTTGGCAGTTATTCTCCTTAATATCCAACCAAACATCTCTTTTTTAGATCTCCCCCATTTAGAAGGAATACCTAAATATTTTCCATATCGCTGCAACACCGGTACCCTAAATTCTGCTGCTAAATTTTCCTGAAGACTCAACGGACAATGTTTACTAAAAAATAGTCCAAATTTGTTCCTATTTATGACTTGCCTCGTTGCCATGCAATATTAGTTCAAGAAATTAGCCAGGTTCTAACATTCCTTAACAGTGCCTTCTAGGAAGAAAACTGAATCATCAGCGAAAAAAAGATGGGAAAGAGTCGGACATGACTTGTTTAGCTTTATTTCGTTGAGGTGGCCCATATGGATTGCTTGATGAATAAGGGTTGAAAGAAGATTCGCCACTAAGATGAATATATAAGGGAAAGAGGATCTCCTTGACGTAATCCTCTTGAAGGTTGAAAGTAGTGTAGTTGTTCTCCATTAAACCGTACACTCAATGATGTTGTGGTGATACATTGCATCACCAACTGAACCCACCAAGGATGAAATCCCAATCTAAGTAGATAATCCTTTAGGAAATCCCATTCAACTTTGTCGTAGGCCTTCTGCATATCCGTCTTGAGGAATGCATTGAAATGTCACTTCATTTTCCTTGTCTTGAAATGATGAAGAACTTCTTGAATGATTAAAACATTATCTTGAATTTGACTCCCACACTGTTCTATTGAAATTAGTTCACAAAGCCAAGGTTTTAGACAATTTGCCATGACCTTGGAAATAATTTTGTATGCATAATTACAGAGGTTGATCGGTCTAAACGGATCAAGGTTTTCAAGGTGATTGACTTTGGAAATCAGGGCTATTATCGTTTGGTTTAGATCGCTAGGCATCATCCCCGAATTAAAGAAATCTCTCACTAATCAGAACAAGTCATCCTGAATGATATCCCAATGGGTATGATAAAATAACCCATTCAGAACGCCCTTAACCTGGATGTATTTGAGGTTGAATGACACGAATTGTGGACGAAATTTGGCGACGTGGCTATTTTTAGGTTCGGGTCACTGTAGACTTGTGAGTTTGTCAATTTTATACTGTTATGTAGTATGAATTTTGTGAGGCTTTCTCATGAAAGTTGCACCTTATACTTTGTTCTATAACATACTTTAATTTTGGATTTTTCAGACTTCATAGGATGATTTTATATTTAAAAAACCATACGAGCTTCAAATTAATTTTTCAAACATTGGTAATGACCCTGACACGGTTTTTTTTTTTCCACAGAATTTTCACCAATAAATTTGGAGAGGAATTCTTCATGAAAGTTGTAGATTACATCTTCAGTTATAAGATATAATTTTTCTATGATTTTAAAAACTCATTTAACTCTGTGGCACGTCCATTTTCAGGTTTGCTCTGGTTCTTTAATAGGCCCCTATTATTAACCCAACTTACACGAATTGTTGAGGGTTGTGTAAGCCGAATCGGGTTTCTACTCTTCACCAAAAAATAAAATAAAAAATTTCTCAGAGTCTCGTCCACAACGTGTTAAAATTTTGTAATTTTTAGAATTGATTTACTTAGCGAATTTTGGGATTTTGGATTTCATGATTTCCAAGGGCGTGCAAACTACCCTTTTGGGGATAATTTTGGGATTTTGGATAAATTCCTTTTGTAACTTGTCTTTTTAGACCGGTATCGCCGACTAACTATTTTGTACCATTTCTACAATTTATAAATGGATACAGGATGTTTGGTTCTGAAATTAAGTTGTTTCACGTGCATTAGTAAAGTGAATGACATTTTTGAATTGAATTATTTAATTGATGCCCCATGGTATGAGTGTGTCATGAATGCCATCAGTCCTCATGACGACTATGCCCCAAGTTATAGTGAGGATGCCTAGAGAGATAATTGAGCTCCTTCAAATGCCTAGGGGGTGTAACACAGTTCCCCCAAATATTCTCGCGATGCCAGATGTGTACAAGATGCCTGGAGAGTAACAGGGTTCCTCGAAAGATGGCGGCGGCAACTAAGTATTTGAATCAAGAGTGATTTCTTACATGATTGGCATATCTGTCTCAAAATGTTTCCTTTTTATGCCAAAGCACTGTTTTGGATTTTGAAAATAGTGCCAGCTGAGTTTTTAAAGCAAATATGTTTATTGACGTTTTCACGTTCTATTTGAGTTACCGATTCACTAGTTTCAAAGAAAATATTTCCAACTTGTTTTCTTGATTTTGAAAAAGGTTCTCAAGCAAGTTGATTTTAAAATGATCTCGTATATTTTATATTTAGAGTTCTTCGCATGTGCCGTGATTGACTTATGTAGTATAGATTGGTTGACAGTTTGCTTGCTTAGTTTAATGCTCACTCGTGGTTAACTATTCTCATTCATATCAGTAGTTATGTCAATCCCACCTACCTCCCCCACGATCAGATACAATGCCCCGGTGGACTTCATATGGCATTAGACCGAGGTCATCCACCTTGACTTCCCAAATGTCGTTTTCATTAAGGTCATCTCGATTCTGATGATAAAGATAGGAGCACCTGCTGATCTCATGCTCCTAAGGTTTGTCACCGTCTACACCTGAGTCGATGGGCGTATAGTGCGGCCACTTCCACTACCGGGTGACAATGGACCCGGCGATAATGGCAACATGATGGAGTGAGTAGGAGGCAGGAGGATGGAGGAACATTTTTGGAGGACGTAGGAGTGATTTTTGGATGGGCCCAAAGCAAAAGGTAGGTGAACAAATATATATGGATAGTCAGGTTAGGATGGCATGATGGATGGTCATCGTCAGGAGTAATGATGCTTTTGGTTTTTCCCCGGTGTACCCAACTTAGTCATCTAAAGTATGTAAATAGAGATGAAAAATGAGATTGCCATGTTCATATTTTCCGCATGTGTCTGATTTTCATGTGTCCTTGATTGTCCTTTGACCACACACACTTCTGCGCGCTTAAAAAGTGAAAAGATTTTAGTAATCGAGTAAGAGGTGATGTGCTAGGGCGTCACAGGGGCCTTTGAAATGGTTTCCATTCTAGGAGCTAATTCGATTACAAACTCAACTTCTTACTCCAATGGCAATCCTGGGAATTCCTAAGCAAATTCTCGAATTATAGGGATTTCCTCAAACGTCACTGCTACTTTAGCCTGATCCCTCACCACTGCTGTGAATCCTTAGCCTAATGGATGGAACTGAGTCATTTTCCTATCACAATTCACATTGGTCCGCATCTTTGTCCTCCTATAGTAATCTTACAATCCAAACAAATCGGTATTGATACCTGATTTTTAGTCGACGTGTCCAAATTTTTTTTTTAAATTGAGATTTGAGATTCTAATCATGATGGAGCCCATTTCTCAACCGAAAAAAAAAATGTCGTTTTTCACTTCTTCCTTTTGCATTATCGCTTTTAAGCAATTTCCAATTCATTTTCAAGAAAAGCCCGAAAAGTGAAATGGTTGACTTTCAAGTTGACATTTTACTCAACCCTTTGCCCAAAAATTAACCCGAGTCAAAAATTGATTTTTCATCCAAAAATATGTCAATTAGTTTTATTTCACTTCTTTTTTGATAACCCAGGGAACCCTGTAAGCCGACAGCTGGCAAGCAAATCCTAGGGGAGCGACTGTAAGACCCACCACCACAGTACTCCAGGTAAGAATCCCTAACGACGCTTCTGGGATTCGAACTCCTCCCCTTCGTGAGGAGGAGAGAGCCCAAGCCAGCTGTGCCATTGCAAACGGTGGTGTTTTAATTTCACTTTTCTTAAATCAATTTTTCAAAAATCTAAATATTTGACCAAAAATCAACTTTTTAGAAAAGTCAACAAAAGGATTGACTTTTAGTCAAACCTTTGATAAAAATTTGAAAAAATAAAATATCCATGAAACACTTTGTTTTAGTGTCAATTTGATTTGTGCATTGAAAGTTTAGCAACCCCGTTTTCCAAATTTTTCGGTTTTAGGTTCTAAATTATCCAAAAATAAAATTACTTTTGTTTTAGTCATAATTAGGTATAGTTCTTTTTACGACATTTGATCTATAGACTATTTATAACCCATTCAGTCATTCAATTTCATAAATTAATATGGTGAAAGGAAATTTGTTTTAAGCTCTGATCAGAGGGTCAAGATCAATTGTTCATGATTTACGAATGGACGATTGTTTTCCACTCATTTTCTTAAGATAAGTCCAAATTGAGGGTCAATTTTGAGAAATTGACATGAGAACTTCCCAATTTGATGAATTTTACTCTCTTGAAGGTAAGGAAATCAAGCCATTAAGCTTCAATTAAAGAAGTTCAAATTGACCCATTTAAGACTATAATTCAATTTCATGAATCGAGATTCAGTTTTAATATTAAATCTTGATTCATTTTTTGCCTGAGTTTTGGCACTTTAAATGCATTAGGCGATCCTACACATGGGTAATTAGTTAAATAGGTTTATTGCAATATTAATTGAGTTCAATTAATTTGCAATTTTCGCCAAAGAATTGCAAAATTACTTATTTTAGCACTTAAGGCTCGATTTCATATACCCATGGTTTTTGTCCATTTTTTTTTTTGTAATAATCAGTTACTTAAGTCAATAATAGATAGTCCATAAAGTGCATTAATGGAGTTTAATTGGCTTAATTGAATCAAAATTGGACAATTTTCTCTCAAATTGGGCAAGTTTTATCTTTAATTTGGTTATCGGAGGACTAAGTTGCATAGATTTTGAAACCACAAGGACCATACAGATTAGAATAGGTAGAAACTGGCCAGAACGGGTCAAGAACCTATCAAATTGGCATGAATCCAATTGATCGACTAGCTGTTGATGGGGCAAAGCTAGCTTGACCCCTTCTGGTCAATTTTGGACCTCCGACAATTGGTTCCGTGTCCTCATCATGTCAATTTTACCCCATACCCTCACTTTTTCACGATTTTGCAAATTGATCCTCGAATTTTGGAAATTTATGATTTAACCCCCTAATTTGGCCAGGGGTCAACTCCCAATTGACAGTATGGCTAACTTCCCCATCAGCGACCCGGTCAACTTCCCGGTTGACATTCGGTTAAATATGACATCCCGGCCATGGCTAACTTTCCGCCGCGATCATTTGACTCTTGCCGGGCTATCGATAAAAAGTTGAGCTTCGTCCCGCCCCGTTGGGCATGGCTACATCTAGAACTCCCGTTTAAACAGTTTTCCAAGAAGGGACATCGGTCCAGATTCTACTGTGACCGGCCCACCGAGTATCGCCCCCAAACTCCCGTTTAGCGACGGTCCAACATTTGATCACGCTAACATACCTCATCAAATCCTTCTCTCATAAAAATGGTCCATCTTTAATGTCTCTCGGACAATCCATTATTCCCTTCTTCTTCTTCTTTTTTCGTGAAAATCACTCCATTCATGCGGATGCCCAAGCATTTATACACTCAAATCACCTCATAAGATCGAAACGCATGAAATTGGACAAATTTTCATTCTCGAGTGAACAGCGCTCGTGAACAGTACCACGTGAACAGTGAAATTGCATAATTCAATAATTAATAAATTAAATCCAAAAATCATTAAAAACATTAATTAAAGTAAACTATCAATCCATTAAGGTTAACCAAGATCAATTAAGCACATAAGCCATAATTAAGCCAATAAAGTAAGATTAAACTAAACTAATCTTAGCCACTAATCTAACCACCTATCTTAGGACTAATATGACTTAATTAAATCTCCTAAAGTAGAATCAACACTAATTAAACCTACCATAAGCAAGTTTAGGCACTAATCGAAGGATCAGGAGCTAAACTCACTCGTTAAACGGGCCACAGACATGAACGCGATGGTGACGACAGAGGCAATGCTCTGGGACCTCTACCATGATGGTCCAAGGTAGTCCCAAGCTCATAATAGCAACAACAACTTGGACTCCCATTGAAACTCCCAAAAACTGGACTGCTGGAGGAGAAATATAGTTAGGCAACTAATTGGAGCTTTGGCGAGGGCTTGGCCGACAACCGATGGCACCTGGGGGTTAAAGGGGATTCGCTGGTGGCTAGGATGGGCGAAGGAAGGGTCAAAATGGGAGAAAAATGGCTGAAAACGCGAAACAATGCAGGTGGCAGGCGGACTGAATGATCGACGACCGGTTTCTTCCAGCTAGTGTTTGGATAGGCCAACGGCTCCATTCGGCGATGGTTGGTAGCACAAAGGCTAATTCTCACGAGAAGGCAACGAACAACTCGAGTTTTCGCAAGAAGGTTAGCTAGAGCAGAACAGGGCTAGGCGGTCAAACTGCCGCTGGCTTCTGGCCGGCTGACGGGTCAGATGATGGCTCCGATTGGCAAACAGCCAACTCCAGGTGGACGGTATGTGTCTTTTGAGCACGATGATGAGTGTCACGAGAGTTGATTCGCTTGAGAAGCTAACAATAAACTCAACTTTTTGAAGGAAGGTCAGCTGGGGCAGAAGCAGGAAGAAAGAAAAACAAGAGAGAGAGAGAGAGAGGGTCCGGTCAAGAGAGGCTAAAGAGGGGAGAGAGAAAGTGAAGTGAGAGCTATCAAGGCCCCCATCAAAGCCCCATAAAGCATGCCTCAAGTCCCCATGCACATGACCTCATCTTCTCTCTCTTCCTTTGCCCTTATATCCTTGCTTTTAGGGACAAAATGGTCATTTCCACCTTGCACAAATTCCCAATCTGCCCTTGGGCCGAAATTGATGGTCAGGTCTAAGAAATGGGCTTCGAAATGGATAGTAATGGGCTCAGGAATTGATTGGGCTCAAATAGGCTTAAGGTTTACTAATGGGCTTGGAAGATGAATAGTTGGTTTGGGCCCAATGAGCTCACTTGCCTGCTTTGGGCCCATCATGGTGGCTATCCCACCTTGGTCTTAAGGCCCACACTGGCTTGGCCTAGCCCATTTCCTCGGTCCAAAAATCCCTTTTCCAAATACTTGGCTTAACTAGCGCTGTCAACTGACGAAGCAGCTTCATCCAAAGTCCATCTCGAATGTTCCCAATAATTTGAAGTCCAATCTTTAGTTTTCATGCCATGTCAATTTCGCCCCATGCCATTTTAGGTACAGCTCAGATTGACAGGCGGCTTTAAGGATTCATGTGTAGCTGACTTATGCCAAACCACGTTTAAGACATCTTGACACATGGATGTCATTGACTACATATAATTGCGGAAAATAGATTTTTATTTCAAAGTACACGATTACTGAGGATCAACCTAGGGTCATTCGCGGGTTTGATAATAGTAAACGGAATCACCCATTGTCGCGACCTACCCTCGGGGGGAGGGAACAGGTTTAGGGGTATTGCCTAAAAGACGGGCCTAAGGCCTATGATTAGGTGTGGACTCTCGCAAGCCTATACCCTGCATGACATTGGGATATTCTTTAGGCATTTTTGCACAAAAGCAGTCGCCACTAGCCTATTGGGGTCGATTAGAAACCAAGTGAGACATGGGAGTGTACTCACTTCCTACACAATCAGAGAATCTAGGGTCGGGGACTTAATTGCACTAATTGACCAATTAGTGTCTTTTCGGTACCTAATCTTGTTCATTTTAACAAAATGATTTTTGGCAGGCAGTTTGGATTGATTTTATACCTATCCACTAACATGTGAGGTAATCATGCGGGTGCACAATCATTAAAGTAACAATCATAGCTATTCGAGATCATAATTGTAGTAAAATTAAACACGTGCAATTAAACATAATTAAATATGCAAATTAAACATACGATATAATAAAAATATGAGCAAGTTGATATTGATAGTATGAGTACCTAGAGGGGGGTGAATAGGTATATAAAAGATTTTTCTTCAACAATTGCACAATACTAGACAGTTGATGGATTTAAGACAAACGATAATCAAAGTAAGATTGAGAGAAGAGAAAATTGAACACGCGATTTATAGTGGTTCGGCTTATATCAAGCCTACGTCCACTCTTCTTCACTGACAGCCTATTGGCTGGATTCCACTATGAACAAAAGAGAAGTTACAACACAGCTTTGCCTTGATTCCACAGTGTAGATGTTCTACCACACCTCCTCAAGATTTCTCACAAATATAGACTCTCTTTTGTATACAAGTATTCGCTCAAAGGAATTGTCTAAACAAAAAGGAGCTTCAAACTTTGAATTCTTCTATCGCGCACTCCTTGAACAACTAAGACCGTCTTCCTTATATACTCATTTATGCCATCATACCCGTTGGCACTTACCAAATGAATTCCTCCAATCTACCCGTTGGACGGAATCAATAAGGAAGATTGTTCGAGCTATTAAAGGAACGTGTCGATAGCCCATCAATCCTGTTCACCCATACAATTAGAATCTCGATTTCCATAAGTAGAACCTTCCAATAATATTTAGGCAATCACCGGATCTTCAATTATCGAGTCAATCTTCGATCAATCAAAGGACTCCGTTATGTCTTTTCCAGCCATGAGATCTTCTCCAGTGGATAAGGTTAAATCCTTAACGAAACATCCAATTTTGGATAACCTTTCTTCAACGGATTAGAGACTCACAATGAGGATAGACTTTGAGTCTTGAGTCTCGGCTGTCCTGAGGTCTTCGAGACTTTAGATAGCGAGTCTCCAAGCCTTTAGACTAGATCGATGGAAACGTTTTGTCAACTTCAAAACACTTCAAGAAGATTTCTCCAACAATCTCCCCCTTTTTTATGGTGACAAAACTTTCCTGCATATTTGGATAACTTTGACCTGTAAAACATTTCTCAAACACATATGCATATCTTATAGAGATAAATGGCTAAATGAATAACACTAGAATCTGCAACCACAGAAAATAGGTTAGTCTTATATACGATAAAGCCATCCATAAGATATCAATACTAGTTAATAGAAGCAATCAAGTCCAAGTCTAGTTCAGTTCTCATCTAGACACAAAACAAAGTCAAACAGAGTTCAAACAACAAAACAATCCAACAAACAGTTAAAAGTTTAATGATTGATAGTTTGTTCAAATCTTGCATCTCTCCCCCTTTTTGTCAGCATTAAAAAGGATGAGATGAAGTCAAGATTGCTTGGGAACGTGAACAGGCTGTAAATCTTCCATAGACTGAACGATGCCTTCCAGCCTTTTCAAGTCTTCCTTCGCTTGTGCAATCTCCTCACCCTTGGCATTGGCCTGAATCTCGAACAGAGGGCTTGGATCTTATCATTCAATGAACATGAAGAAACTTGACCCGCATTCTGCAAGTTTTGAACCTCGCATCCCAAGGCATAAATTTGACCTCGCATCTCCAAGAGAATATCCATGATTCTGCGAAAATCTGCTGCATTATCAGTCTGAGTACTTGCTTCGGCTCGATCTGATGGAGTAAATGCAGACGATGGTAGATCAGCATAATCTCGTAGGTTTGGCGATGAAACTTCATGACCTTCCTCTGGAAACTGAGAGGCATAAACATCCTCTGGGTCTGCTGGTGAGTGACTGACTCCTTCACTTACATCAGGATATGAAGACTTCACTCCTTTCTCCTGATCTCCCCCTGTTTCCATGCCTACATGTGGAGAAGAGTGTTCCTCAGTTTCTCCTTCTTCTCTTATTTCTTCTTCAGTCTTTCCTCCTCTCTTTTCTTTTTCAGCTTCTCTTTCTTCTTCTTCCTTCTCCTCTCGCTTCTTTCGTCATTTGTTTCGATTCTTTCAGAAACAGAGGACTTAAATTCTTCAAAGCCAATGCGAGATGGTGATGTCTTCCTCATCATCTTCATCCTCGACGAGGAGAGCTCTTCTTCTCTTGGATGGAGCAACCATGGGCTCCTTCCTTTTCTTTTAGCTGCGTTAAGAGATTTGATGAGATTTGGCAGAGTCTTCTTCTTGAATTTCTCCAACTCCTTGCTCGCCTCTTTCGCACGCATTTTGGTCACCATTTTCAGTCCTACTACCATATGATCGCATGGTCGAACACAAAAGATTTGCGGAGGCTGAATATTCAGTTGTCGAATAACTTCGTAACAAGGTGGGTAAGGGAGTTGACCTCTGTCCTTCATCATTGCTCTATACATGTAAAACATAACAAAGGTGAGGGAGAGAAAACCTTTTCCCAAAGAGGATGGCATACATCGCCTTGCCTCGAACTTGAGACATCGTCTTGGAAGTTGATTTCGGTCGGAGGCAATTAATCACAATCATGTGAAGCAAGATGTTGAATGCACTCATTCTTAAATAGGTGATCTTTTCATCTGTTCTCCTGTCCTTCACCAGTTCCAGTGTGGCCCGAGCAATGGAAACTTTGATTGGTTGATATCTTCATCTTTCAGCATATTCATATCCACAACATAGTCTTGGTCTTTAACGCTGAAAGAGAATCTATTCGCATCCAAAAAGCTAAGATTTGAATAGAAATATGCAGTTAATTCAGCATAGGCCTCTGTAGTGTCATAACAGAACTTTTCAAGTTGAAGATAACTGAACTTTTCCCTCAAGTTCACATTCACTGCATCCAGAAATCAAAATCCACACTCCTAGGGTTTATTACCCCAAGCTTCAGCAATTTCGAATACAGATCCTTTTGTTCCTTCGATCTGAACAAATCTCCCATTTTTCCTTGATTTTCAACCGCAACACCCATTTTCGGTTGAAATTGATTGTACAATTTGTCATCATCATTCCCATCTACGTGATTCGACCCCCTAATGAGGATCACTTGGGATATTTGCAAGGGTTTCCTCACCACCCCTTTTCGAGCAATTCCCAAACTTTCCATTTTTCGCAGAAGATATATTCGTTCCCATGTCCTTTGTCTTTAAGAAAATCATCAATGTAGTTCAAAGGAGTACGAATTCCTTTTAAGGCACGATATAGCTGGTAAATATAAGCGGGCTTTTGAACTCTTACAGGGTCTGCATCCTCGATGATTTCTTCCTATTGTTGATGATCAATGCCTTGAGGACTAGATGGAGGAGAATGACGCTGCTGAGAATGTTGTGGGCTCGCTTGCTGTTCTGGAGACACTTCTTCTTCAGTAAGATCGAAGTGCGTAGGCCCCTCACTCATTCACCGTGGTCCCCTGCTTACGATTCTCAAAGACTTTCTTGAAGATGACATATTTCTTAGTTTTTTGAAGATTCCTTGCTTGACTTTCCCAAGAAAGATGACAACTTTTTGAAGATTAAACAAAGAAGACAAACGGGAATGGAGGATCGATGCTTTCTAGGGTTTTTGAGAGTAAAGTGAAGAGGAAACGATAGTGCTCGATCGGTTAAAAAGAGGGATAAACGAACCGTCACAAAGGAAATAAAAAAATGCCTTTTCAAAATAACTGTCTTTTTCCGCAAAAATAGCCATTTAAAAAATAACTTCCTTTTTGAAAATGAAACGATGCAATAATTACGTCAATTAAATATAGCAACAATTTAAACACAAAGCCCCGACGATCGTATCTTTTCAAGATGAGATTCAAGAGAAAGACTTACAATGATTTGGTCGTACCAAGACTATCTTAAAGATAAAGTCTTGTAAGTTTGAGTCTCGAAAGTCTTTAGACTTTGATATCCTCATACCTCAAAATGTTGAGTCTGGAACGGATAGATTCAAATTGATTTTCTCCAGAGGCTTTATGAATATATCCGCCGTTGGTTCTTTGAGTCAACAAATTGAATTGAAACATCTCCATTTTGAACATGGTCTCTAATAAAGTGATGTCGAATCTCTATATGCTTTGCTCTTGAGTGGAGAATTGGATTTTTGGTGAGGTTGATAGCGTTGGTGTTGTCGCAATTAATCTCCGTGCATGAGTCTTCATTTCAAAGTCTCTTAGCTGTTGTTTTATCCATAGAATTTGCGAACAACAGCTTCCAAGGGCTACATATTCTGCTTCTGTTGTTGAAAGAGAAAAAGTGCTTTGTTTCCTTGAAAACCAAGACACCGTCCCCGTTCCAAGCAACGGGCAAGTTCCTCAAGTGCTCTTTCTATCAACTCTGCAACCGGCCAGATCTGCGTCTGAATATCCCAGAAGATTAAAGTCTCCCTTCTTAGGATACCAAAAACCGATGCTTGATGATGAAGCAATATATTTAATGATACGTTTCGCGGCACTGAGATGGGATTCTCTAGGATCTGATTGAAACCTAGCACATAAGCAAACACTCAACAAAATGTCAGGTCTAGAAGCAGTAAGATAAAGAAGTGAACCAATGATGCTCCTATACACCTTTTGATCAACTTTCTTCCCTTCTTCATCTTTGTCTATCTTCAAAGAACTTGACATCGGTATGTCGGTCTTTTTGCACTTTTCCAGTCAAACCTTTTGACAATATCATTAACATATTTTTCTTGATAAATAAAAGTTCCTTCCTTCAATTGTTTTACTTGAAGACCAAGAAAGAATGTTAACTCTCCCATCATACTCATTTCAAACTCATCCCGCATAGACTTAGAAAATTTCTTGCACAGATTTTCATTAGAGGATCCGAAAATAATGTCATCCACATATATTTGAACAAGTAAGAAACTTTTGTTTTCCTTTTTGATAAATAAAGTCGTATCTACTTTACCTTTGACAAAACCATTTTGTATTAAGAACTTACTTAATCTGTCGTACCAAGCTCGAGGTGCTTGCTTTAAACCATACAAAGCCGTTTTCAGTCTAAAGACTGAGTCTGGCTTCTTTGGGTCTTCAAACCCTGGTGGTTGTTCCACATAAACTTCCTCATGGATAAATCCATTTAGGAAGGCACTTTTGACATCCATTTGGAATAACCTGAAATTCTTATAACAAGCAAACGCAAGTAATAGTCAAATAGCTTCTAACCTTGCTACTGGTGCGTAAGTCTCATCATAGTCTATTCCTTCTTCTTGCGTATATCCCTTGGCCACGAGTCTTGCTTTGTTTCTGTTTACGACTTTTCCTTTCTCATTCATCTTGTTTCGAACATCCATTTAGCTCCAATAACAGTTTTACCTTTTGGTTTGGATGTCAATTCCCGACATCATTAATGTTGAACTGTCCGAGCTCTTCTTGCATGGCTTCAATCCAGCTTTCATCAGATGAAGCTTCTTCTATGCTCTTTGGTTCAATTTCAGAAATGAGAGCCACAGCACTAGACTCTTCTCCCCTTTTGGATCTGGTGCGAATTCCTTCATTAAGATCTTTGGGATTACTAGACTTATGCTTCCAGTTACTTGTTCATTTGTCTGGTTGATGATCTCTCTCTTTATTTGGATCTTCACGAACAACCTAATGCTGGTTTTCCAGAGTCTGAGATGCTTCTTGAGTTGTAAGCTTTGGAAGGTCTAGAGCAGGTTCAGACTCTTCTTGATGAGTCTGACTTGATTCAACTTGCGTTGAGTCTTGAAATTTGACATTCATTGACTCCTCCACGAGATCGGCTCTTCTTGTTATAGACTCGAAGGCTTTTCTTGATGTAGAATATCCAAGGAAGATACCTTCATCTGATCTTTCTTCCAACTTACCAACTCGATCTTTTGCATTTTTCAATATAAAACATTTGCAACCGAATACATGAAAGTATGAAACAATAGGCTTCTTATTTTTGAATAACTCATAAGGGGTTTTTTCTAGAATAGGTCTTAAGAAGACTCTATTGATGATATAGCATGCTGTTGAAACAGCTTCAGCCCAAAATCGTCAAGAAATCTTACTTTCAATTAAAAGAGTTTTAGCCATTTCTTAAAGAGATCTGTTCTTTCTTTCCACAACTCCATTTTGCTGAGGAGTATATGGAGAGGAGAACACATGCTTAAAGCCTTTTTCATCACAAAATTTTATAAAATCTTGATTTTCAAATTCACCTCCATGATCTGTTCTTATACTTGAGATAACACATCCTTTTTCATTTTGAACCTTTTTAGCAAATTTTTCAAAATACGAGAAGGTTTCGGACTTACTTGCAAGGAAATATACCCAAGTAAACGGGAGTAATCGTCCACAATTACTAGGCAATATTTCTTACCTCCAATACTCGTGTTCGGTTGGTCCGAAGAGAACCATATGCAGCAACTGTAGTACATGATTAGTAGAGACATGATTTATTGGCTTAAATGAATTTCTTACCTGCTTTCCCAGAATACATGGAGTAGATGGATCAGTCTTTTGATAAGGTAATTTGGGTAGTCCTCGAACAAGCTACTTTGATGAGATTTTAGCTAATTGCTTCATGTTGACATGACCAAGCTTTTTGTGCCATAAGCTTGCTTCGTCTTGAATTGAGATAAAACATTGCGATTCATTTGGTTTCACATCCGAAGATAGATGTTTCCATGTCTTCGACCCATGAAAGACGAGTAGAGTCTTTACCGATTCCGTAACATATTCCTTCTTGAAAGAAGATCTTGAAACCAATATCACACAATTGACTAATGCTGAGAAGATTGTAATTGAGTCCTTCCACTAAGGAAACATTACTTATTGTGAGATTTCCAATTTTCACGCTCCAAATCCCACAATACTTCCTTTGTTGTTTCCTCCAAATGAAACTTTTCCACCATTTACTTGAGCAAGCTTTATAAAACAATTTGAGTCTCTGTCATGTGTCTTGAGCATCCACTTTGTCAAGATACCACTTTACCTTTTTCTTGACGGTAACCTACATTTAAAATAAAGTCTCAAGCTTTCTTTGGTACCCAAACTTTCTTGGGTCCTTTGGTGTTAGTAACATAAGCGATTAGCCCATATTTTCTTAATGTGTTTCCAAACCATATGACACTCTTTTTCAAAGTGATTTTGAACATCCGAGAGCGTTTCTACCTACAGATTTAACAAAACTTTCTTGAAATGATTTTTGTAAGCCTCTCTCGAGAGTCTTTTCTTAATTCTTTCTTTTACTTTAGGAAAATCAATCAAGGGAATTGTTTCTGTCATACCTAGACCGGACTTATTGAAGTAAGGTTTTTGAGCCGAAAGAATTTTTTTCAAGTTTTTCAGACCCTATTGAAAATTTCTTTGAAATATTTGATAAAGTCAGTTTTTAAAAAGCATTTTCTTTTAAAAGATTATCTTCATTTTCTTTAAGAGTGGAAACAGTCAAGTCTAGACTTTTAACTATTTCTACTAAAACATTTTCCTTTTGTTTTAGAGCTGAGTTTTCCTTTTCAGTTCGGAAATTCTTTTGAGAGAAGTCTTAAGACTAAAACACAAATTCATCAATGTATTTAGAAACTTTGACAGGAATTTTAAAATTACTTGCCTCAAATTCACTGTCTAAGTCCGATCCAAAGTCTGAGTCTGATTGTGCCATCAGACATAGATTGGCATATTCATTATCACTTTCTTCACACTCTGTATCACTCTAGGTTTCGACTTTGAGAGCTTTTCGAAAATTTTCAGCTTTTCCTCTCTTCTTCTTCGAAGAGGACATGATTGGTCTGATGTGTCCCTTTTTCTTACATTCAAAGCGACTACATCTTTGTTTGGTTCCTCATCATCAATAGACTTGGTCTGCTGTCTTTGAAAGCTTTGTTTCTTTGAGTTGAACCTTCTTCCTTTTCTATTCAGTTTTCAATCTTCTTATCATGAGAGCAAGCTCCTCATCGTCCATATCATCTTCGAATATGTATCATCAGAATCATCATTTGATTTTAATGCAATGGATTTCTTACCTTTTGGATCGTCATCTTCATTGATTCGTTCCACTTCATAAGACTGAAGAGTTCCAATCAGCTCGTCGACAGATAGTGGCATAATTCTTTGCGTCTCTCTTATCGAAGTCTATATGTGATTCCAACTTGGAGAGTCCACGCAAAGAGCTTGTTTACCTTCATGGGATCAGAAATTGGTTGATCTTGATTTTCAAGACCATTCACAATATCCGTAAACGACTAAACATGTCAGTTATAGATTCTCCCGTTTCATTCTCAAGGCTTCGTATTGACCGAGAAGAATGTTGATTCTTGTTTCCTTCACTGACTGTTCCTTCATAGGTGATATGCACCTGTCCCAAACTTCTTTTGATGTAACACAAGAAGATATTCTATTATATTCATTTGGTGACAAAGCACAATATAAGGAGTAAATTGCTTTTGCATCGAGTGCTTGTCTCTTGATTATCTCTTCCCGAGTCATTCCGCTGGTCTCATCGCCTTTATTTCCCTTTTCGAGACTCGATGCGGGTAGGAGTAATTCCTTTTCTACAACATCCCATTCCAAAGGATCCTTTGATCGTAGGAAAGCTTTCATCTTGTTCTTCTAGATGTTGTAATCCTTTCCATCAAAGTAGGGTGGTCTGGTATTGCTTTGCCCTTCCATCAGCCCTGGTGCTAGCATACTAGCCATGGATCTTTTACTACGAAGTAAAACACTTCAAATAGAGTAAGTACACAGCCTCTGATACCAATTGATATTGCTAGTATGAGTACCTAGAGGGGGGTGAATAGGTATATAAAAGATTTTTCTTCAACAATTGCACAATACTAGACAGTTGATGGATTTAAGACAAACGATAATCAAAGTAAGATCGAGAGAAGAGAAAATTGAACACACGGTTTATAGTGGTTCGGCTTATATCAAGCCTACGTCCACTCTTCTTCACCGACAGCCTATTGGCTGGATTCCACTATGAACAAAGAGAAGTTACAGCACTGCTTTTGCCTTGATTCCACAAAGGTGTAGATGTTCTACCACCTCCTCAAGATTTCTCACAAATATAGACTCTCTTTTGTATACAAGTATTCGCTCAAAGAAATTGTCTAAACAAAAAGGAGCTTCAGACTTTGGAATTCTTCTATCGTGCACTCCTTGAACAACTAAGACCGTCTTCCTTATATACTCCTTTATGCCATCATACCCGTTGGCACTTACCAAAGGAATTCCTCCAATCTACCCGTTGGACGGAATCAATAAGGAAGATTGTTCGAGCTATTAAAGGAACGTGTCGATAGCCCATCAATCCTGTTCGCGCATACAATTAGAATCTCGGTTTCCATAAGTAGAACGTTCCATTAATATTTAGGCAATCACCAGATGTTCAATTATCGAGTCAATCTTTGATCAATCAAAGGACTCCATTATGTCTTTTCCAACCACGAGATCTTCTCCAGTTGATAAGGTTAAATCCTTAACGAAACATCCAGTTCTGGATAACCTTTCTTCAACGGATTAGAGATTGTCAATGAGAATAGAATTTGAGTCTGAGTCCGGGTACATGCCGGAGGTTTTCGGACTTTAAATAGCGAGTCTGCAAGCCTTCCTCGACTAGACGATGGAAACGTTTTGTCAACTTCAAAACACTTCAAGAAGATTTCTCCAACACAAGTAAATGCCTAATTACACTAGGAAGGCAAAATATGGCAATTCCTACCCAAACCCTGCATTTTTTAGATTTTAGAAAATTTTCTAATTTTTTAATTTTTTAATATTTTAATATTTTAATTTTTTGAATAATTTTTAAAAAAGAAATTTAAAAATTATTAATTTAAATAATTGGGTGAATTAGGTCGAGTTAGGTCTGACCCAACCTGGATTCGGCTCGGTTGGCATGGGTCGTGTCTGGTCTAGGATCGGACCCGGGTTTGGTCCGGTTGGGGGTCGAGCCGATCGGCCCACTTGAAAGACAAGGCCCGACCAGCCTTGGTCGGGCCTTTCCTTGCTTCGAATTAGGCCTAACAAGTGGGCCCAATCCCCTACAAAGGGGAGCCCACACAGCATGCCCATAGCCAAAGCAAGCCCACTCAGCTTGAGTCTGAAAAGCCCAATTAAAGCCCAAAGAACAAAGGGCCCGCCGAGACAGGCTCGAATGGGAAAAAACCTTACATGAGAAACAAA